>NW_007726559.1:352318-357426 GCF_000696425.1 Galeopterus variegatus | reverse complement strand
GCTAACCAGCCATCCCTATATAGGGATCCGAACCCGTGGCCTTGGTGTTATCAGCACCACACTCTCCCAAGTGAGCCACGGGCCGGCCCTGCCTTCTGCTTTTAAAGGCAAAGTTGCACCAGGCCTGACTGAGCCTTAGTTCCAGAAGCAGGTCCAGCACAGTTGTTTCATCTGTGTGTCACTCCACACAACAGGAAAACAAAAGTATTCCCGTTGCTTCCAATTCCATTTACATGGGGGGAACAAACAGAGGTGACCAGTGAGGGGGTGCTCCCTGGGCTGGCAGACGAGAAACTGTCTTCTTACGTCACTATGTCACTATCGCACGGGCAGAATGTGCATCTACAGCTGTACTGTATCCCCCAAAGCAACCAACCCATAACCAAAGCTAGGTCACAGCAGGGGGTTTAAGGTAGTGTCATAGGATTAGGAGTGACTCAGCATTAGGAAATGGGTCTGCCAAACTGTGAGGCCTCAGGTGCTTTAGGAAGGGAGAACAGAACAGATAATACTTCCAGGCAATGTGCCTAGAGATGGGTCAGGGCAGGGTCTCAGCATTAGGAAATGGGTCTGCCAAACTGTGAGGCCTCAGGTGCTTTAGGAAGGGAGAACTGAACAGATAATACTTCCAGGCAATGTGCCTAGAGATGGGTCAGGGCAGGGTGTGGCCCACAGCTTTCTGCAGCAGGGAGTTGAAGGCGCTCACAAAGCAGATGCTGTGCTGCTGGCTTACAGGGCAAAACAGACCAGAATACTTTAACTTACGATTGTTTCCTGCAGTTTTCCATTAAGAGATACCTCACCCATCCTGACACTGTGGGAAACACAGGCTAGATACAGTAGATGGACATATAATTGGAAAAATATAAACCCAAGTAAACTTAAGGTTTAAAACACAGACACAAACACATTAAAACCTTGGGAAGATAAGCTACTTCAGTTAAACCTTTTATAAAACAACTCAGGGTAAAATTAGAAGCAATTTGGGAGGACAAGGAAATCCCTTTGCCTAGTGAAGGGCAGCAAGATTTGAAGGTAGATCCACCTGGCCTCAAAACCATCACTCCAGAGCAAAGTAACAGAAAAGCAGCATCACCCACGGGTTCTGCTCACAGCTCTGAACGCACAACTGTCACCCTTAGCTCCTTACAACAGGCTGCTTTTTAGTTAGGGTGGGGCAAAAGAGGCATATGGATGTACTAGAAAATCAAAGCAGTTAATATTTACAATTAGAGTCCCTCCCACCCCAGTGAGAAGAGACTGCAAGCCCAGACAGAGCTGGTCTGGCCAGCTACCTCATAAGAAAATGCCTTGGGAAAAGCCAAAAGAGTCTCTGCTAAACACCATTGTCAGCTAAAAGGAAAAGAAATCCCTTTTAAGGAACTATTTAACTTCAACAGACTGCTTTTCTGCCAGGATTTTCAATCCCTCTGAACATAAGCCGAACCACAGACTGCAGCACGTATGTCTGGATCCTGGCTTTTCTTTTTCTTCTCAGAGCTTTAGCACCAGTTGTTAGCCAAAAATAAACACCATTCCTCAACCATATATGTCCACCAGCCCAGCGCTGGGGAGGAGGAGCAGGAGGTAGGTCAGTCCCTGGGCTCCAGCGGCACTCACGTGCGGCCGCTGCTCACCATGCACATCACCCAGCTCAACCGCGAGTGCCTGCTGCACCTCTTCTCCTTCCTGGACAAGGACAGCCGGAAGAACCTGGCCAGCACCTGCTCCCAGCTCCATGCTGTGTTTGAGGACCCCGTGCTCTGGCCCCTGCTGCACTTCCACTCCCTCACTGAACTCAAGAAGGACAACTTCCTCCTGGGCCCGGCGCTCCGAAGCCTCTCCATCTGCTGGTACTCCAGCCGCGTGCAGGTGTGCAGCATCGAGGACTGGCTCAAGAGCACCTTCCAGAGGAGCATCTGCAGTCGCCACGAGCGCCTGGTTGATGATTTCCTCCTCCAGGTGTGTGACAGGTAGGTCGCCTCCTGAGCAGCGCTAGCTGTGCTGGCTCTGGCTCTTGGGGGGCAGGGAAGAGCAGATTACGAGATCAACAGGGCTCTGCCTCGGGCACCCCAGACTCGGCCCAGGCAGACACCCGGACCCCATCCAAAGCAAAGTCCTCAGGAGATGGATAATCATGAGGAAAATAACTGCTAACCCTCACAGGTCCCGGAGCTGCTGCTGCTGCAGAGCCACAACTTCAGTTACCCCAGCTCTTCGGCAGCTGTCCTCCCTGACAGCCATTAAGTGCTGGGCGGGTCTAGCTGGGCCTGGCTTTTCAAGGTCACGCCCAAGAGAAAAGCCTCCCAGGTGCAACAGTCAGCTCACCCCTCCACTTGGCCCTAGCAGGCTCACCCTGAGGCCTGTGAAATGCTGCTGAGGAAGGAGAGCCAGGGTGCCTAGGTGAGCTGAGCCAAACCAGACTTGAGGAGAGGTGGTGATCTGAGTTTACTAATCTTCATGGTACCCGTCGGAGAGGTGTTTCAGTCTACTTTTTCAAATGAGCAAACTGGTACTCCAAGAGGTGGTGTGACCTGCCCACAGTCGGGTTGCCAGATTTTAGCAAAAAAAAAATATAGCCTGCTAGTTTAAATGTGAATTTCAGATAAACAATGAATAATTTTTTAGTATAAGTATCTCCCATATACATCCTCTGATTGATCTGGCAACCCACTGTGGGCACAGAGGCTGTGCCACCAGTCCAGCCTCCCTCCATGGTCACAGGCTCCTGGGTAGAGCAGCCCAGGCAAGAACACAGCTTTCACCAGTCCTGTCCTGCCTTTGAGGAAAAGCACCCGCCTGATTGCCAACAAACTGAGCCCGGCTGTTTATGGAAAACTAGACTCAGCCAGTTTGCTGCCACCCAAGTTTAATAGTTGCTCTTTGCTGGCAGCACTACAGGAATGGAAGGAAATAGTGTAGGCCCCACATTTCGTTTTATGCATGTATATTTTAAGCTGATAGGAAGAAGATGGACTTGAGGCTGGGCCCTGATGGGACCAGGCTGTTTTGATGGGTTTAACCAGGTGCAGAAATCAGACTGGAGGGTGATACAGAGTGGGGCAAAGCTTGCCCTGAAGTGGTTCCATTCTGTTAGAGAGCCAGGCATACTTCCCCAAACCAGCAGGGTGTAGAATGGACCACCCAGGCCATTGTATGGGTTAAGCAAGGGACCCTGGTGTCACACAAAAAAGCAAAGGGCTTTGCTATTGAGTCCCCTAACTCTGCGACTGTCCAACTGTATGGCCCCAGCCCAAATATTTAAACTCTTGCAACCCCATTTCTTCCTCTGTAAAATGGTATAATTTCCCTTAGCTCACAGGGTAAGAAGATTAAGTGACACAGTAGCACCTGACATGGGTATCCATAAATGTCTACCAATCTGGTTCTTCTGGCAATCAGCTCAGGGGGTTGAGAAAAACAGCTGAGCATGGCTGGGCAGGGAGGGAGTCAGCTCTTTCCCTGGTTTCTTTCTGCATCCGAATTATTCTAAAGGTTGTTAGTGGAAAGGATCACCCAATACTCTGGGGCTTAAACACCTAATCCTCAAAACCACGGTGAAGGCAAAAATTCCTCCCACTTGACAGATGAGGAAGTGGCCCAGCAAGGTTCAGACATTTGTCCTGAGTCAGACAGCGGATAAATCACAGACAAGTCACTTGAGCTTTCTGGCCCAGTTTCTCATTTACAGAACTGGGGGTGCAGATGGTTGATGGGATGACTAAAGAAGGGACCTGAACGTGGGAAGCTGGCATGGTTCTGTGTGTGAAATGTGGCTGTGCCCAGTATATTTTAGTTCCTTACCCCCTTTCCTAAGCACAAAGGAGCCACGCTGGCCCAGCCAGTGGTAGTCAAAGAGCTAAGAGGAAGGCTGATAGTGACAAGGAAACTCTCCCCAGTTCAGACTTCCACTCCCTCTGGCTACAGGGAGCCAAGTCGTAGCCCTATGAGAGGTCTTATGGACTGGAAGCAACCTGGTTCTTTTTTTCCAGGGAAAGTGAGTATGTGCCTATGGAAGGCCCCGTTGCAGGATCTTTAATCCCCACATCTCACTTAGTCCTCACGGTAGACATTATTCCCCCACTCCTCACCCCCAGGAAGGAAACTAAGGCTTAGTGAGTGAGTGATTTGGCCGAGATCACAGATCACACTGCAAATAAGCCAGGTCTAACTGTGCTCAAGGTCTTTTCTCTCCAGCAGGTGTTGGGAGGAGCTGGCGAGGCTGCAGTAGAAGGGCCTCCAAGCTTTCTGAGCAAGCCACTTGAGTGCAGCTGACTGTACCCACCTCAGGGCCTGGTTCTAGCTGCCTCCGGTTCCTGACCTCCTCCAGGCTGGTGTCCCGGGGGATGCAGTCGCTGCCCTAGCCAACTGAGCTGAAACCAGGGCTCTAGAACCAAAGCTCTTGAAGCGTGACCCCGCGGCCTCAAGGGCTGGAATGGGCCTGTCACTAAGTCACTCCAGAGGAAACAAACCCCTCCTCCCACCCACGTCCGGCCAGGGGCATTCAGAGGCCTCAGCTTGAAACTAGATTATAGCGGCCCCCAGGAACCACTCTACTCCCCTTCCCTACCCCCGCCAAAGCAACAAATGCAGAGAAGACCAAAGGAACAACAGTGGTCGCGCCCAGAACCAGCTGCCCCGGGAGGGGGGGGGGGGGGGGCGGCCCTGGGCTTCCCCACTGGGGGCTCCTGAGGCTACGAGCCAAGAACCCACTCAGACTAAGGGGCAGGGGCTGAAAGCAGGGGAAATGGCCAGACAGCCCGACTGTAGTCCCGGCCGCCTCATCGCAGGCAAGTCCCTTAAGCTTGCGGGCCGTTTCCTCCTCGCTAACATGCGCTTAAGTGGACCTAACCGGCAGTAAGGGCCAGGCTCGGGCCCCAGGTCACCCCGTTCTCCCCGCAGGTGCCCCAACCTGGCGTCCGTCACGCTGTCGGGCTGCGGCCACGTCACCGACGACTGCCTGGCGCGCCTGCTGCGCTGCTGCCCGCGCCTGCGCGCGCTGCGCCTGGAGAACTGCGCGCGCGTGAGCAACCGCACGCTGGCTGCCGTGGCGGCGCACGGGCGCGCGCTGCAGACGCTGCACGTGGACTTCTGCCGCAACGTGAGCG
>NW_007726559.1:345310-352185 GCF_000696425.1 Galeopterus variegatus | reverse complement strand
CAAGCCGCGGCCACCCTAGGCGGCAGGGCCGTGGGGAGGACCGTGCCTAGGCCTGGGAAGGAGCGCCGGCCCAGCCGTCAGACCGTCCTGCCACCACGGCTCCCCAGCCCCAGTGTCCCCGTCTGCACAATGGGGACGGTAAAGCCTACCTCACACTACGACTTTGAACAGAGGATGAATGCGAGACTAAATGTCCGGATGCTCGGAAACTGCTTGGCCGGCGCTCACTGAACACTGGCTCCCCGTCTCCCTTCCGCAGCTGCCGGAGGCCCCTCACCATCCTCGGGGGTCTTCCGATCCGATCGCCGTCCGGGTCTAAAGCCCGTAGGGAGGGCCTGCCCGCTCCCTGGAGTCCCCGAGCGGCCCTCGGTGGGGAGGGCCCCGCCGGCGGCGCAGGCTTCCCTGCGAAGTGACCTCGGTGCCGCGCCAGTGAGCAGGATGGGGGGCGCGGGGCCCGAGGGAGCCGCCGAACCCGCCCCAACCCGCGGCTTTGCCCGCGCCCACGGTAGCCTGCCCGCCTTCCCCGGGCAGATGCGTTCCTAGGAGACTGCGTACGCGATTCTGGAAAATTCGCTCCTATTGAATTGGTTCTTACATGAACTGCACGGTTATCCGTATTTACTACTGTTCTCATAAAGAAAAAGTTTTTAAATACCAAAACTGAAGATTTAAAAATAAAAATAGTTCCGATTAAGTCCATTGGCAATGGAACCATTATACGCTGATGCAAAGATATTAACCTGCTGGATCTGCTGGACGTGGGCACATGCCTGGACTTCCAATTTCAAGTCCAGGGCTTTAATCACTGACGTCCCACCTTTAGTAAAGGCTCTCAGACACCCAGCAGCCTCCTTGTCCCGGGTACCTGGGAAAATTGGATAAATGGAAGAGGCAGGGAGCATGTTGTGGGTGCTGCCCGCACTCCAGCGCTATCCACCACCAGCTATGACCAAGCCCTTCACCCGAGGCCAGTTTCTTTTCTATGAAAGGGACCTTGATCCCTTCTCACAGTTTCCTTAATTCGTTGTCCAGATAAGGAAACAGCAAGAGAAAAGAAATTCTGTTCTGGAGCTCACATTCTAGGGGGGGGAGAAACAGGTAATTGATATGTAAGAAGGCAGTAAGCACTACTCAAAAAAGGGCAGGCTGTAGAGGGGTATAGGTTGCTAGTAAGGAGATAGGGGTGGAGGGAGGCCACTTAGAAGGGGTTGACGGATGTAAGCCTCATTGAGGAGGTGACATTTGAGACATGAAGTGAGCCTGGGAGCCAAGCAAGCCATGTGGAAGACATTCCACGCCGAGAGAACAGCATTGCAAAGCGCCAGATTAGGAGCATGGCTGGTGCGTTGGGGGAGTAGCAAGAGGTTGGTGTGGCCGAAGCAGAGTGACTGAGGAGGGAAACAACAGGAGAGATCAGAGTAAGAGATGGGGGGAGCTGTGAATGGACAGATGATTGTAAAGATGAAATGAGAGCTGGAGACTGCACCCCCACGCCCACCCCAACATACCCCCAGCAGGAGTTAGGGCCCCAAGCACAGATGATATCCAGGTGAAGTCCCAGAGGCACATTTTTCCAGGCAGAACGTGGGCAGGCAAACAGCACCCTGTCCCACCCCAACCCATCTGGAGATTGATGAAGGGCTCTGTTGCTGCCCATAGGCCCAAAGTTGCTGCTGGGACAGTGCTAACCCCAGAAATGGTGAGCACACTGAGCCCTGGCCCAGCACAATCCCCTGTAATCCCTGTGCCAGGGTAGCCAGCCTCATCACGCTACCAGCTGCAGTGGAGTGGGAGGGCCCTGCTACTATCCTGTAAGACCCAGGCTTTCTCTGGGTGGTTTCCCACAGTTTACCCACCATTGCTGTGGACTCTGGAGTCCTTATGGGGACTTAATTTTTCTCTTACTACTGTGAACAACATTGAACGAGAGCTCAGGCTTCCTAGGGGTTGAATGTCTAAAACAGAGCCACTTAACCCCCAGGGCTTTGCTTTTACAATCTCCAATAAACCCCAATTCCCAGCAATTTAATGCCTATTTGCCCTAAATTGGTAGTTTAGCCTGGAGAACAACAGGATCGGGGTCTTTAGGTTCTAGTGGATCTGAGTTTCCATCCCATATCCCTCACTTTCTAGCCCTGTGACCAAGGGCAGATCAGCCCTCTCCAAACCTCAGCTTCTTTATCTGTGTATCAGGGATAGCAAGAGACCTTTGCCTGTGGGATTCTTGTAAGGATTTGATTGTGTTTGTACAGAAGAGGCCACCACAGGCTGAGCTCAGATGGGGTGACCTGCATTCCCCTAAGACCCTCCTTTCCCATGGAAGCTCTTTTACAAATGAGGTTAAGTTCCCAGGCTAACTCTCCTATGCCTAGTAGCACTCCACATACCGTGGCTATACTGACCACAGAACTAAAGCTGTGCTGATGACTGTGTCCCACATTGTTTCTGGGGCTCTAAATTGGCCACCACCCTGGCCAAGGGAGTTTTGGGGTCCCTGAGCCAAAGGCCATTTTAGGTGGGCACTGATGGGAGACCCACGGTTTTCCACTCTGCCTTTTCACGGCCACTGTTCACCATTACCAGCCATGAGCAAAGTACCTGACAGAACACAGTATCCTACTTAATCTAAAAAACAACTTTCAAAATCTTCTCTCAGGTTTGCAAAGACAAAGGGGCACTGCATGCTTAATTAATGCACTGACTCATCTCACAAGCATTTACTGGGTATAGGCCATGGGCTAGGGCTGAGGGGTGTTCTTGAGTGATCTCTCTCCCAGTTTTGCCATCCATAGCTTCTGACAAATGACCCTCTGAGCCTCAGTTTATCTATAAAATCAGAACAGTACCCTCTCTGTGACATTGTTATGAGATTATGTCTAAATGTGCAGTGTCTGGAAGGCAGGGGTAGGGGAAGCCATCCTCATGTCCATGGGGGGCTAGAAAAGCCAAGTGCCTGTGGCACTGGGAAGAAGCAAGCTGGGTCGATAAGAGGGTAATCTGGAATACTTCATGGAGGACAGAGCCTTTGAGCTGAGCCTAAGGGATGACTCCAGTTCCCACAAGATCCAATTGTGAGGAAGGCATTCCTATAGCAGGCATGGCTCAGCAAGAGTCAAGAAGCCCAAGACACATCCAGGGAAGGGCGAGCAGGGGGAGATGGGAGCCTGACCATGTTTCCAGCACCACCTGGAAATGGCTTGGGGGTCATATGTGCCTTCACAGCCTCCGTTACATAACAGACTTTTCCCAACTCCTTTCAGTCTCAGTTTTGGCCAGGGCAGCCAATTGTTACATACAGGGAAAGCTATGGGGAGGGTGCAGAACCTCAGCACTGGGGCAGGACACTGCTCCCTGGCTGGAGGCCAGCCCATCACCACATCATAATGGTCTGCATAGAAGCCTCAGTGCCAGCAGAGACCAGAGACATGTGCTCTTAGGTCAGGAGCTCCAGATTCTTCCTGGAGGGTGGCAGCCTGCTGGCAGGAGGTGCTACTCTGAGGTTGTCTTGCAGGCAAACACTGACCTGTTTTTGCACGGGCTGAATGTTTGCAGGGGAACTGACTGAGCCCTGTACGATGGTGTACTGACAGGAGGCTGGGGCTCCCAGCCATAGCCTTAACACTAGCCCAGATGCACCTGTGATCCAGTTCCTTCCCTGTCCTGACCTTACATTCCTGATAAAGGGAGAGATCATCTGACCCCTTAGAGACCTTTCCTCCAGCTCTAGGATTCAATACCCAAGACTTGCTTTTTGCTGAAAACAGCTCACCAGATGTAAGCTTCACCTGGCCGGCAGTGCTAGGCAAAGGCCACAAAGCTAGGCCCTAACATAGCCAGACCTTGAAGGGCATCTGGGGAAATCCTAAATTTTAAAGCCTGGGGTAAAAGTTTTCTTGAGACTGCCTAAAAGTTCATAAAAACTGCAAGTAATTTATTAATTGAATTAGGCCAGCAAACAAAAACCTGCCAAGCCTATACAGGAGCCGAAAGGTAACTAAGGAAAACACCTGCACTAGGCCCATTTCAGCTCCTCAGATCAGGGACTCATGCTTCCCCTTTCTCCCAGAGTTTTCAGAAATCAAAAGAATGAAGAAATGACCGATTTCCAGCAAAGAAACAGCATCTGTCCTAAAACCAAGGCATCTGTGCAGATTCCGCTCACAAGGTCAAACCTTTTGAGAGAAGCCATCCATTGGGCCAGCCCGCAGGACCTGGAACCATGAGTACCAGCTTGCTGGGGGTGCTATTGCCCTTTAGTCCAGAGCAAGCTGTGGCACTAAAGCCCACAGCCTCACAAAGGTTGAGGCATTATTTAGAATTAAAAGAACCTTGGAGACTGCAGCCCAGCCCAGCAAGAGGAAAGAGCCATATGTCACCAGGAAGCAGCCCAGAAAACCCTGAGACTGTTCTCCTGACTTTGGCCAGGATCTCAGCAGCACAGAAGCCTCTCTCTTCTCTTACAGAGATTCTCTCCTGGCACACAGGTCTGGGCAGTGCCTTCCCACCCCCCGAATGAGAGCTCTAAGCCCAGAGCCTTTCAACACTGCTACTGACTGAGCTCTCAGAACAATATTAAATGCTCATTTTACCCAGAGTCACTTGGGGTTCCCTAGAGGCTGTGGTCTCCCTCTGAGACCCAATTCCAACTGAAGCCTTTTTTCAGTAAAACTAAGATGTCATTATTTTAAATATTATTAGGTATTCTCACTGGGTGAGATCCATTCACCACATTATCTTAGCTGGTAAAACTGTATTTTTCTTCCAATTTGTCTCTGAAAACACACAACTTCTTTGTCCCTAGTGGAAAACAATTGCCTGCAGGCTCTCTGGCACTCATTTGAGCAGGCTGTCAACAAAAACCTTGTCCATGAAGTACACGGGAAGCAGCCTGTGGAAGAAACTTGCTGTAGGTGGAGACCAGCCACCCACAGACCTGTCCTCTTCTTGCTCACACTCCTGGCAACAAGGGCCCCCACAGCTGCTCTCAAGATAGACCTTCCCCAAGAAGCGCACACTCATTCCAACACTCCAGAACAATTGAGCACTCAAGCTCACACTCCTGGCAACAAGGGCCCCCACAGCTGCTCTCAAGATAGACCTTCCCCAAGAAGTGCACACTCATTCCAACACTCCAGAACAATTGAGCACTCACCAAGGGCCCACAGGGGGTGGGTTCAAGCACCAAGAGTGTAACTTCTTCACCAGTCCCGTGCCCAACTCCCCACCATCCATCATTCATTCATTCTCTTATAAATTCACACATTCAGGGCCAGCCCATGGCTCAATTGGGAGTGCGGTGCTGATAACACCAAAGCCCCGGGTTCGGATCCCTATATAGGAATGGCCGGTTAACTCACTTGGGAGAGCTTGGTGCTGACAACACCAAGTCAATGCTTAAGATCCCCTTACCGTTCATCTTTTAAAAATGAATAAGTAAATAAAGTTCACACATTCATTCACTCCTTCACAGTCACTCATTTTTACATGCTGAGTGTCTACTAGTGATGTCCATGCCACCTCTCACTTTGCTGCCCTCTCTGCAGAGATGACAGGTGGTTGTAAACTGCCCTGCTCCTGGATTCCATCACTTGCTCATCTTATCTTCTCAAGTTCTTCTCAGTCAAGGCCAGAACCACATTGCCTTGGCTCCTCTTCTTTCTTGCCTAGTAGAGCCGCACTCCATACTTGGTGTGAGGGGCTGTTCAGAGAAGAAGGAAGGGTGATGCTGAGAGGATGGGACAAGTGGCTGAAGCAAGGGCCCTTGGGTGAGGGAACCAAGTGAGAGAGAGCCAGGATGTCAGAAGAACAAATGAAAATAGAGGCTCTTATAACCATGCGGCCCTCTGCTATGTCATTTCCAAGCAAAGCCCACCCTCAGTGTGAAGGAATGTTTCTGAATGGGTCCGAAAGCTGTCAAAGTGAGACTAGCCTGAACGCTCACTCTGTTCTGGGCTAACGTCTACCTGACAACTCCCGGTCAGAAACTCCCTGGAAGTAACATAGCAGCACACACTCTGATTCCTGAATCTGCTTTATTTCTCTGCATAAGGAACCCTGCACAGGCAATTCAAATTAAAACAAAATAAATATATGAATATTCATGTAAAACTGTCCTTTCTAATGAACAATTATACACAATGTACAATTTCGTGTTCACTGGGTGGGTTTACAAAAATGTATCATTCTCAACTAAAAATGCACCAAAATGGTTCCATGCAAACTTATCAAAAGTGACCAAAAATATTGGGGAAAACCTGACTGAGAGCACTTTGTTTCTGTTTTTTGTACAATCACAGAAAAATAAAAACATCTAATTTCTTTGTTACATTTAGAATAACTAAATGTGGCCACTGTTTATAATGTTGGTTTATGTTCCTAAAACATCTATGTAGTTACCATAAAAGTATGTCAACATCAAATTGGAAGTGAGCATTATTGAGAAAAGAGGGTGACAGCACCCACAGCAGTCAGTGGTCAGTAGTCAGTGTCGGAGCCCTCAGCGTTGTCCACGTTCCTCGAGAGCATGTAGTTGTCCATATCGATCGAGCGGCAGTTGTTGATGGCATAGCGGAGGCGCTCGGCCATGACCAGCTGGCTGGAGTAGGGGGGCAGCCTCAGCTGGAAGAAGCAGGTCTGTGAGGTAGGCAGACTGTCATAAGGCTGTGGAAAAAGAGAGACCCAGAGCTGTGACTGTGGGCATTGAAGCGCCATGAGGAGGAGTGGGGCTGCCCATTACTACCACCCCGAAGGCAGGAAAGCACCTCTCCCCGCCTTGAAGATGGAATCCACTGACACAACTGCATGGCCACCTTGTTGGAAGCAGCGACTTGGCCATGACAGAGAGAGAGCACAGACTTTGCTGTCCCATGGCTCTC
>NW_007726559.1:339756-345118 GCF_000696425.1 Galeopterus variegatus | reverse complement strand
TGGAGTAGGGGGGCAGCCTCAGCTGGAAGAAGCAGGTCTGTGAGGTAGGCAGACTGTCATAAGGCTGTGGAAAAAGAGAGACCCAGAGCTGTGACTGTGGGCATTGAAGCGCCATGAGGAGGAGTGGGACTGCCCATTACTACCACCCCGAAGGCAGGAAAGCACCTCTCCCCGCCTTGAAGATGGAATCCACTGACACAACTGCATGGCCACCTTGGTGGAAGCAGCGACTTGGCCATGACAGAGAGAGAGCACAGACTTTGCTGTCCCATGGCTCTCAAGGCTGATGGTGGAGACGCTTGCTTCCTCTGCTCATCTCCTCCAGTTCCCGTATGTGTAAGGTGAGAATAAGCCCTGACCCGCAGGGCCGCTTGAGAGCACAGGCTGCGCACGGTGCCTGGCAGAGGGTGAGTGCAGTAAGCGTTTGTTCCCATCCACCAAAAGGATACAGACTTGAAGCCAGCTGCAGGGAGCCCCCAACAGAGCAAGTGAAATGTGAGGAATGACTGTGAGGTTCAGCTGGCTGTGGGAGCTGCTGTTGTCCCACTTCCCCCACTGCCTCCTTCTGTGCATTCTGTCTCCTTCACCCGCCACGGCTGCCAACACGCAGCTGAGAGGACGGAGCTGTCCATTACATCCCAGTCAGTCCATTCAACTGACGGTGATGCAGTCATTAAAAAGGATAATTGTGATGACTAGCAGCCAAACAGAAAAGTGCTTGGGATAGATTATGAGGTTAAAAAAAAAAAAAAGCAGAATAAAAAGTCAAGATGCATCAAGCAAAAATGTGTATGACTGAGGCAAAGACTGGGAGGGTTTACACAAAGGTGAAAATGGCTACTACTAGAGAGATAGGATTATATATGCTCCCTGTCCTTCTCTACAAACACAACCATTTTCCAAACTATCTGTAATGGTAGTAATGATGTTGCACTGTTTTTATAAATTTTTTAAAAATTAGTTTTAAAGAAAGAACATGCCCTTTCTTGCTCTACTTCCTCTTGGAATTGGCCCTCCTCCTCAGAGCCCCCACCTAGGTGAGCAGCATTTCAAAGTGGGGCAAGTGTAGGGTCCAGCAGCCTAAATTTACCAGAGCTGGTAACTACATAGACCCTGAATACAGAAAAGCTGAAAACAGCAAGGAAGGGAGACGCCATCAGGTGGCTCTGGTTACTTAAATGTGGATATTGCAGAAATGATCTAAAAGCCACAAAGAAATACCCACCATGGTCAGCTTTCTGAGGCTGACAATACAGAAAAGCTGAAAACAGCAAGGAAGGGAGACGCCATCAGGTGGCTCTGGTTACTCAAATGTGGATACTGCAGAAATGATCTAAAAGCCACAAAGAAATACCCACCATGGTCAGCTTTCTGAGGCTGACAACCCTGAGGCAGGGGATTAGTGGTGGATTAACTCCTGGGATGGCAGGGGTATCCCAGGACAGATACAAAGCAGGAGTTGTTTCCAGAGCTGAATAGAAGCAAACCATTCCCTCCTCCCCACTTCTCTCTGAAGCAACAAAACAGATTTACAACTTACAGTTTTTGGCAAGTCATGCAGAAAATTTATGGAAAGGCTCTTTTCATAACCCTTCCTGCACGTGGCTTCTCCAATGAGCTTAGCCCAGGAGTAGTGGCATAGGCCTGCAGGCTCAGGAGGCAAAAGGAGAAGAAGAGCTTTGGCTACAGAAACCTCCTGGAGTAGTTACTGGAAAAACACCAGAAAGGCAGATGCTGAAACTGGCAGGAAGGGTCCTTGTGTGATGAGGCTCCTTTCCTGTTTCCTGAATAAACACCATGGGCTCTGCTTGGAGGACTGCCTGGCTTATGTGGGAGAGGGGGCTTCAGAAGAGAAAGGGGTGGAGATGGAGGGAAAAGAGACGCTCATAACCTAATGCAGTAAGTGCTGGCTCAAGGGGTACACAAAGTGTTCAGGAGAAGGACAGAAGGAGGTCTAAGTTGGTCCTTAGGAATAGAGTAGGGGACACAGGAAAGCATCCAAGAAAGCTTCCTGGAGGAGATAACATTGGTGTTGGGCTTAAAGAATGAGTAAGTGCTTGCCAGTCACAGAGTACTCACTAAAGCAAGGAAACAACCTGCAGAAAGGCACAGAAGTTTAAAAACAACATGATCTGTTTGGGAAAAGCAGCCCATTATGATCAACATGGTAAGTGTCAAGAGGTGATATCAGAAAGTGGGGCCGAGGCCAGACTGCGGACGTGTTTAAAAGCAGCTAAGGCCATAGGCATTTATCCTAGCATCAACATAGGGGGCCCCTGAAAGGTATGAAAGGAGGAGAGTGACATGGTCATATGGGTGCTTGAGAAAGAAGACTCTGGCAACAGTGTGCGTTTCAGATGCTAAGCCCTTTATTCCTAAAGCCATCTGTCAAGATGGCAGCTGGGCTGGGGCTCTGCAGCTGGGGCCTTTCACCAGTTCACAGAGAAGCAGCAGCACCTGCCCCACAACGCACACGACACAAGCAGGCACAGAGCATGTTCTCACTGCTCCCTGCATCTTCAGTTTCCTTCTGGAGCATGCATACCAGTTAACAGTATCTTCATGAAAACAAACAAATGAGGCCGTGCCTCAGTGCACAAGTGACACAACAAAAGGCGCTGAACACAACAGGCAGAAGCAACACGATGAGCACTCTGCCAAGTTCAGCTTCAACGCAGGAAGACAATGGTACTGGAAGATGTAAAAAGGTTTTTGGTTGTAGTATGCTTTCTACATCCATTTAGGACTTTTTTTTACCGAAGCTAAGTGATGTTTCTGAATAAGTTTTACTGCTTGATTTTTTTAAAATATGGAAATCCCAAGCATTAAGCCTGAATCAGCAATTGAGAGTCACAGTTTGGGTTTCTCAACATGCAATCAATAAGGAGGCAATAAAGGCAGATATTACCAAGGAAGAAAAATAGCTTACTTACCCTATCAACCTTCATGATTTGAAATCTCTGAGAAATGTCAGCAGTGTTGGCTGGTAGTCGAGATCTTCCAGACACAAACCTCATGAAAAGCACCCGCTCCTCATTGGAGAACTCTTCCAGCGTGTGCCAGAACCACTGCACCAGCTGATGCTGCTCATCCACCTCACGGTAGCGCACCACTTTCTTCAAGACTTCTACAGAGATCTCAGGCATCCCACACACCATCTGCTCCAGCTGCTTTGCTGTGAGGAGGGACAGCAGCGGCACAGGGACAATCCAGGACATCCCTTCTCGGACTGCAGCCACCTGCTCCCAGGAAAGGTTGCTCACTCAACGTGTGTGCATAGACTTGGTACCCACGGCGGACCCAACTGGACTGGGCACCTCCTACTGCCTGCTCATCTGCTCCCCAGACCCTCTACTTGTCCCTCAGAATTCCAGGCATGCATGCCCATGAACATGGCCCACCCTCCCTGCCTCTGAACTGGTTAGAGTAGAGCTTCCATGCTGTGGGACTCTTACCTTCTTCCTGGTCTCAGTTCAAGTCCAGTTTAGGAGCCCACTTTCCCTCCCCCACAAAATCCCAGCTCACTGGGGTCCTCCCCAGTACCAACCCCACTCACTCATATTCCCAATCACATGTGGCCGTGTCTTGTTAAACTGTGCTATGTGTGGGTGTTTCATCTCCTCATCAAGGTATGATGCTTGAAGAAGACTCATCTAGCTGTTTTTGTAAGTTATATGTTTCTTTTGAAAATAGTTAAACTCTTTTTGCAAAAATTTGTGCTCATTGTAAAAAATAATTTTTTGAAAAGTACAAAGAAGAAAGTAAAAATGGAAAGTCCTTTCTTAGGAAGGAAGTAGAAAAGGCAAAGAATTTAGTAGGGAGACTTGGGTTCTAAATCCAAGCTCTACCACTCACTAACTCTTTGATTTTCCCATCTAAAAATGAGGTAAATATTGCTGCTCACATAACTCTGATGAGAATTTTATGACAGTAACTAGATGAAAGTCTGTGTGACTGCGTAATTATACTGTACTGTTAGCACAGTGTTGAGCACAGGCCAGTGGGGGAATGCCAAGGGAGGAAGATTCCAGGGGCTGCCCCAACAGTCTGTTTGAAAAAACACCTCCTCCAAGGCTGTATAGTAGTGCATACCCTACACACAGACTCATCACTGTTAAAGATTTGTTTCATAAATGTTTCTTCACTCTTGCCAACTCAAAACCATCTATGATTAAAAAGAAAGTATGAGAATCTGAACAGGGGCCACACCCTGGGCAAGTAGGTAACTATGTGAGATGATAGATATGTTAATGTGCTTTACTACGGTAACCTTTTTACTATCTATATGTATCCCATAACACTATATGGTATACCTTAAATATACACAATTTATTTATTTATTTATTTATTTTATTTTTAAATTTTTTTTTTAAAGATGACCAGTAAGGGGATCTTAACCCTTGTCTTGGTGTTGTCAGCACCAATTAATTAATTTATTTATTTTATTTTTAAATTTTTTTTAAAAAGATGACCGGTAAGGGGATCTCAACCCTTGTCTTGGTGTTGTCAGCACCACGCCCAGCCAGTGAGCGAACCGGCCATCCCTATATGGGATCCGAACCCGGGGCCTTGGTGTTATCAGCACCGCACTCTCCCTAGTGAGCCACCGGGCTGGCCCTATACACAATTTATTTAAAAAAAACAAACTGATACTAAAGATGTTATGCCCAGGGCTAAGGAAGAGGGCCTGGCAGTAAGGGTAGTTGCTGCTGATACTAAAAGGAATACCCCAGCCAACGTCTGCCAAAAAACATGCCATCATGCCTGTTAGAATACAAAATAAAAGCTTTCTGGAAAAAAATGAGGCTGAGATATGGGGCTGGCTGCTTGGAAGTGGCAGGGAAATTACTGGGGACAGCTATGGGCAGAGCACTCAGTTCTAAGAGATGAAGAGGAAGTGAAAGAGGAAAAAGGAACAAAGCCAGGACAGAGGCTGATGGATGGTGGGACGTCTGTCCAACCCTGAGAAGAAGGGCGGTGAAAGAGCCCAGATAACACAGCTGAGCCTGGTTTGTTATCATGGCTATGCCACTGCCACATCACTTCATTTCTCCGGACTCGGTGTTCTCTTCTGTGAAGTGGTCATAGTAATCCTTGTCTCACAGAGTAACTATGGGAAAAACTGCACATGAGGGCACCTCAAACCATGCCTGGCATGCAGGAGGTAATCAATACATTTTTAATCAGTTACTTACTCCCTGAGGATTAAAAATATTCATGAACTGGAGAAAACCCTGAGCCCTAGCTGCGTAAATAGCCTCTCTGACAGGGACCCACCTTCACTAAACTAAGGGATATAATTTTCTTTTTTTTTTTTTCCTTTTTGTCTTTTTTCATGACCGGTAACGGGATCGCAACCCTC
>NW_007726559.1:326166-338756 GCF_000696425.1 Galeopterus variegatus | reverse complement strand
ACCTTTTTACTATCTATATGTATCCCATAACACTATATGGTATACCTTAAATATACACAATTTATTTATTTATTTATTTATTTTATTTTTAAATTTTTTTTTTAAAGATGACCAGTAAGGGGATCTTAACCCTTGTCTTGGTGTTGTCAGCACCACGCTCAGCCAGTGAGCGAACCGGCCATCCCTATATGGGATCCGAACCCGGGGCCTTGGTGTTATCAGCACCGCACTCTCCCTAGTGAGCCACCGGGCTGGCCCTATACACAATTTATTTAAAAAAAACAAACTGATACTAAAGATGTTATGCCCAGGGCTAAGGAAGAGGGCCTGGCAGTAAGGGTAGTTGCTGCTGATACTAAAAGGAATACCCCAGCCAACGTCTGCCAAAAAACATGCCATCATGCCTGTTAGAATACAAAATAAAAGCTTTCTGGAAAAAAATGAGGCTGAGATATGGGGCTGGCTGCTTGGAAGTGGCAGGGAAATTACTGGGGACAGCTATGGGCAGAGCACTCAGTTCTAAGAGATGAAGAGGAAGTGAAAGAGGAAAAAGGAACAAAGCCAGGACAGAGGCTGATGGATGGTGGGACGTCTGTCCAACCCTGAGAAGAAGGGCGGTGAAAGAGCCCAGATAACACAGCTGAGCCTGGTTTGTTATCATGGCTATGCCACTGCCACATCACTTCATTTCTCCGGACTCGGTGTTCTCTTCTGTGAAGTGGTCATAGTAATCCTTGTCTCACAGAGTAACTATGGGAAAAACTGCACATGAGGGCACCTCAAACCATGCCTGGCATGCAGGAGGTAATCAATACATTTTTAATCAGTTACTTACTCCCTGAGGATTAAAAATATTCATGAACTGGAGAAAACCCTGAGCCCTAGCTGCGTAAATAGCCTCTCTGACAGGGACCCACCTTCACTAAACTAAGGGATATAATTTTCTTTTTTTTTTTTTCCTTTTTGTCTTTTTTCATGACCGGTAACGGGATCGCAACCCTCGGTGTCGCGCCCGTACCGCGACCGGCAACGGGATCGCAACCCTCGGTGTCGCGCCCGCACCGCGCTCAACCAGTGAGCGGGAACCGGTCTCTATATGGGATCCGAACCCTCGGCGGGAGCGCCGCCGTGCTCCCAAGCGCCGCACTCTACTGAGTGCGCCACCGGGCCGGCCCTAAGGGATATAATTTTCTGACTGAACTTGGCCCAAAGCCAAAGAAGAAACCAGGAGTAAAGGATGTGGAATATGAATACTTCAAATTACTAAACTTCTACAGTCTCAGAGAGCTTCAGTCCAGCTCTCAAGAAGACCCCAACATTCCTGAAAATAAAGTATTATTGAAATAGCTATTAATGATTGTATTACCAAAAAACCCATTTTTGGACACAATATTCATTTCTATGATCACTCATTCATAGTTTCATCACTTATGAAATGCTGACTTACATGTCAGCACAGAATAAGGGTAACTCAAATGAAATAAAAAGTACATTCTTTTGGCAGCTGGCCAAACCCTTGACCTTGGTGTTACAACACCACACTCTAACCAACTGACTAATTGGCCAGCCAAAAACACATTCTTCATTCAATGTCTTACAAGCTAATTGAAGAAATAAGACCCCAACTGTGGGGCCTAATTCTTAGACTACAGCACAGAAGTATATGATATAGCTTGAGGAATTTCAAAGTAAGGAAAAAGACCTTCACAAGTTAGGGACCTGGAGGAAGTCTGATCTGTGGAGAAGTATTCTTACCTGGGGCTTGAAGGACTGGAGCAGGAGAGGGAAAGAGGCACTCACGTGGGATTGTAAGATCAGCATTTGGGGGTTCATTCACATGGGCTCAGACAGACCTAACAGGAGTGAGGACACTGGATTGGGGAGCAGCAAGACATGAGGACATATAGGACTGAGGAGGAGTGAGAAGACAGGGTCTGAATGCCAGAGTGAGAGCTTGGCCTCAATCCAACCAAAGACCAATTCAGAGCTGATTTAAGGCACTGAGTAAGGAGATGGGAGACTCAAAGATATAGCCTGAGAAGTCTCTGAATAGGGTCTGAAATATAGATACAGATGAATCAACACAGTAAATACATATGCCAAAATCTTGTAGTAACCAGTCATTTCTCATTTGGAGACAAAACCCAAGCATTCACGTGCAACTCCCGAAATGTTTCATCTCACCTGTCGGTCCATCTCATGAAGTCGATATTCGATGGCCCTCTCCACATACTCCTTCCTATTGGAAAATGTAAGTGGGATACTGTTTCCACCAGGGATTATGGGAACCATTTTGCCATCAGCACTCTGGCCAACAAAAGAATCAAGAGGAATCATCTAAGAACATAAGAAAAAAGAAATTTTATGACATGGTAGAAATGATACCAAAAGTATGTTACGTACAAATGTAGCACAACAGTAACAACATTAAGATATTTAAGGATAAAAACAAGGTGAATGCGACTGGTAGGACTGATCAGGCTACTTGATCAACAGGAATGTGCTGACTCATCTGGCTGTAGAAAAATGAGACTGAATCACTCTGCCCCCAAACCAGGTCTGCTGAACTGTGGTTGCCCCAGGCCTTGTTCTCCACCTTGATTCCCTTGGTTCTCCACTCTAACGGACAGAAAATGGATTACAGGGGAAGGAGCAGAAGCAGGGGACTGGAGCCAACTCTGTCCATTAGTAGCTATTTAAACTACTGGGGCTAAGCTGCAAAGGGCAACAACGGCACAGATACGGCACAGCTCAGCACGACAGCAAGTGGAAGACCATATCTGAATTTTACACAGAAAAATTCTACTCTGGGTGTATCGGTCCTCAACACCAAGAGAAACACGGACCAGCCCAGATTTACCTCATGGAAACTCTCCTCGGTAATCCCACTGTCTTCAATGTGAAGAATGCTGTTGAGGGTCTGCACGTAGAGCAGATCCACCTCTTCCAGGTCCTCCAGCGTGAGCGGGACACAGCACAGCTGCTTCCACACCAGAGGGGCCAAGTGGAGGTCCAGAGGCTTCTTCGTGCGAATGGCCACCCCCATTAAAATTCCCAAGAACTTAAATTGCATTAAGTGCTCATCAAGGCAGGCAGAGGGGTTAAAAAGAAACCTACCAAATTAAAGGAAATATTTCAAACAAAATTTTCCTCATTTCTATTAGAAATAAGTTACCCAACAGCTACATCATTAGTCTAAACCAGCACTGTTCAATATGGTAGCCATTAGCCACATGTGGCCATCTAATTTAATTAAATAAAATTAAAACTTCTGTTCTTTAGCTATCTTAACCACAACTGTGAGAGCTCAACAGCAACATGTGGCCTGTGGCTACTATTTTGGAAGCACGGGGACCATAATTTGAATTATTTTTAGAAGAACTATAAAACGGCAAGCAAACAGTCTTAAGCTACTAGCTCCAGAATGCCCTATTTCCTAAAATCATTTATTATTTATAAGCCCATGAAGCAGAATCAAAAATTCAAATTTTTGAAAATATAAGGATAAAAAATAATTGCAGATACTAAGCTTTGTGACTCAATAGCATAATAAAGCTTTTAAATGAATTTTCGTGCAGAAAGTCACTAAGGAAAGGCCACATGGGCCTTCAGAAATATAAAATAAGTTAGGTTTCATGATCAAATCTGAGTTTCCTCTACCCTCTAAATTACCATTGAGTTGGTCCCATAATAAATAGAGTCTCGATGGAAATACCTGTTTCCTCATCTGTAACAAGAGAATAACAACAGTATCTACTCCTTAGGATTATGATGAGGATTCAATGGGTTAATACATGTAAAGCACTTAGAACAGTGCCTGGTACATAGTAAGCACTCACTAAATGTGTGCTATTGTTATTATCATTGTAGACATTCCATAAACACTTGCTCACTGCCTTACCTGTCTCTATTGTAACCCACTTCTGCAGTGGCATTGGGAGAGGGTATAAGAAGGTCAACTATACCAGTTTCAAGTTCCTGTAGAAGAAATAAAAACATTTATTTGAGAAATGACAATCAAATGCATCAAAAGAACGAACCAATTACATTAAAGATCATACTGAAAAGAGAATACTTCGAGGAATTTATGATGCTATGTGACAGCCAGCCATCTCTCTACACTTTATTTTTGTTCTGATTTAAAATGAAATTGGGAAATCCCCCATGTGGGAAATATCTTGCAATATGAAAACCAAGATAAGAAAGTCAATCAGGTACAGGAGTTGGGGTATCAGTGAGCAGGGTGTAGTGATATTTCAAGTAGATTCAATAAATGCTAACCAAGCATTATTTTAGTCACAAGATTTATCTGAAAAATCCTGATATGAGACAAAGTTGGAAGAGACAGAGCTGATCTGGAAGCAAAGCTTCCAATGTAAATCTTAAAAATTAGAACTGGTCTGGGCCGGCCCGGTGGCGCACTGGAGAGTGCGCCACATGGGAGTGCGGCGGCGCTCCCGCCGAGGGTTCGGATCCCATGTGGAGACCGGTTCCCGCTCGCTGGCTAAGCGTGGTGCGGGCGCAACACTGAGGGTTGCGATCCCGTTGCCAGTCCCCGGTACAGGCGCGACACCAAGGGTTGTGATCCCGTTACTGGTCAGTAAAAAAGACAAAAAAGGAAAAAAAAAAAAAAATTAGAACTGGTCTAAACTCTTACACTTATTTTTCTAACTCCCTTGGAACCTGGCAGTTGCACTTTGTTCTAAAAGCACCAGAATAAATCAGAACACATTGGTGATCCTGGATGTGTCTGTTACATAAATGTACATATGTGTCATTGTTGTTTCCTCTGCCAGCATTATATTATAGCACAACAGATGGTGAGGCATTGGTAGACAGCAAGCACTGACATTTAGTTAGTAAGGTAACTTCACAAAGCATTTCACAAACTCTTGCTATAATTCACCTTTGCATCACTAATAGTATGACTTTATACAGGGCTACACAAATGCTTCTTGCTACATTTATAAAAACATGCTGACACAGTGATCACTGGAAACAGCAAAATGGACACTACTTGACGACTCAGCAAGGGACACTGCATGAACATACCTGGCACATCTCTGTGATGGTGTCATCAAACACTCCTCCAGCATCATCAGCCCCTTCTCCAACCAGCTTAACCTTCCACGCTCGGGAGGGCAGACGGAGGTCTGACGCATTCAGCTTAACTACTTGTCTTGCTATTTGGACAAAGATGGGCTTACACTTCCGTCCTCTTTAAAAGAAAAGGAGAAGGGAATGAAACACAACTCTCACCAATTTCCCCAAATCACCACAGAGATCACTTGATAATATCTCCCAACCAGTGCATGAACAGGCTGGCTTAACATCAGTGATTTTATTAGGGCCACTGTAACCACCCCAGGTACTAATTTAAGTACTATTACTATCCTACTTTATAAATGAGGAAGCTAAGGCTCAGAGATTTAGTTAGAAGTAACATTCATCTAAAAAATTTCCAGCTAGTTAGTGAACCATATATACATATGCTAACCTGGTTGATATCCTCTTTACAGTAATTTGAGGTCCATAGTTTTTGCCTTGAACCATGGTTTTTCCTATGGAGCGCACCATTGGGAGAGTGTAGACTCTTGGCGCTAACAAAGGCCGAAGTTGTCCCTGTACGATGCCCCAAGTTCCAGCATTATAATGAGAGGTGCTGTTCTGTAACAGAAAGTAATTAGAAATGGCATATTACCCCACAGATATGTACAATCAATTATGTTTCAAAAAATAAAAATAAATACAAATAAATGGTATAATTTGAGGCTTAAAAGAAACCACACTTCTCACTTTTAGAACATAAATTCTTTTTGAAACGCACTTTAAAAACATAAACCTGGGGCCGGCCCGGTGGCGCACTGCTACAATGCGCCGCTTGGGAGCGCGGTGGCGCTCCCGCCGAGGGTTCGGATCCCAAGTACAGACCGGCCGCTCACTGGCTGAGCAAGGTGCGGGCGCAACACCGAGGGTTGCGATCCCGTTGCTGGTCAGTAAAAAAAAAGACAAAAAGGAAAAAAAAAAAAACTAGCAACTATTCAAAAATACTTTTTCTGATAAAACATAGGATTAGTATCTTAGACAACCTTAGAAAATACAGAAAAGGACACAGACATGTATGCAGAAATGAAATCATCCATAATCCCACCATACAGATTCAGCCCCATTAACATTTTGACGTATTTCCTTCCAATTTTCTTCTGTCTTAGATACTTACATTTTTCGCATGGTTGAGATCCTATTTTTAAAATTTTTAGATGCTTCCCTCACTTAACTTTATATCATAAACATTTCTCCAACTATTTATAGTTTGCTAACATTCTGTTTAGTGCTGCAAATATTCTGCTGCCTGGCTTATTATCTATTTCTAACAGTGATTTGTCAAATCTCTCCTGTGCCTCATGACTGGTTAAACAAAGGAATTTTGACTAAGTTTTACAAACTGATACACATTTTGGCAGGCAGGGAGGCCTACACATTAGACAAACTAACAAAATAGCCAGTTTCATTTCTCCCTCAGTTACTGGACTATTCTATAAAGAAAGATGAATAAGCCAAATTTTCTTTATTTCCCTCACCTCCCATCCACAGGACCCAGAACACTCATTTATAAAGGAGAGAAAAAAGTATCCTAAATTTCTCAGATTCATTCATATAATAACCTTTACTATACTTCAAATAGTTTTGTGTTCTTAAGTTTTAAAACATGCATACATGTAAATTAGACTTCATGGAAAATACACGATGTGCCATTCATACTTACTCAAGTTTTAGACAAACCAAAACACAAAAATAAGACCACTCTGTGTCCAGCAGCATGCCAACCTATATCGGGACTTTCCCTAAACCAATAATAAAATGGGAACAGAATTGTTGTCTTTTCGGCTTCTCTTGGGTGCTGAGAGTAAAGGAAGTATTAGCCATGAAAAAATTTTCCAAAGACTGAGAGAAAGGGCCTGGGCCCCGGTGAGCATATCACAGGCACTTCTTACCAAGCCAGCATGTTACCTGGTTGTTGGGGCTGAGGTTCAGTAGCCTCCAGGATGAGTACATAAGGTCAGAGAAGTGGTAAAGCAGCCGCAGTCTGGCCCGCACGGTGTGAATGCTCACCTCTCTCAGCGCCCCATACTGGGGGGGCACTGCATCAGGCAGGCCCAGCTGCAGAGGTACTGACACACCTGCCCAGAAAGCAAATCGGCACTTGTGAAGGAAAATGCATTGCTTGAAATTTTAATATTTTGAAAAATTTCAAACACAGAGAGGTTGAGATAATTTTACAACAGCCACTTATTCCCACCACCTAAATTCTATAATTAATATTTTGCTATATTTGCTTTTTCACATATCTATTCCTCTACCCATCAATTCACCCTAATTTTTTTGATACATTTATGTTAGTTTTTAAAACATTTTTAAAAATTAATCATTATAGAAATCTGGTCTTTTCTCTTTTAGTTTCACATTTAATAATGGGACTTAAGCAGTGGAAGGAAGAAAAGAAGCCAAATTTTTCCCTTCATATTCAATAATTGCTATCATTATAATAATGCAAGGTGTGAGTGAAGATCAGTTAGGCAGTTCTGGAAAATGGAAACAGGCAATTTAGTAGAGCCACCGCCCATATTCACTAGGGATCTGATGAAAGTGGCTATGACAGAATGAAAGATATGGGTGCATGATTCATGAAGGCTTTTTACTGCAAGAATAATAGCTCTGTAAGAAGCAAAGACTACAAGGACTGCAGCCCATGGCTACCCTCTTAGGAAAACATATAAAAGAATAAAAACAAGATACTCAATTTACTTCAGTTTCCTGTCAATAAAGATTTGTACAGCTTTATTCCCAGAGGTATTATTACTACTTTTAATAAAAACTAACATTTAGTGAGTACTTTCTGTGTGCATGGCACTATTCTAAGAGCTTTACATGAATTGGTTCATTTATTCATTATTCCTATAGTTCTTGACTATAAAAAAAGTTTTATAATATATATACTTATATAGTTTTATAATAATAGATGCTATTATTACCCTCAATTACAGACAAGAAAAATGAGTCTCAGATTGTATGTGAAGGCACTGAAATTCAACCCCAGCAATGTGGTCCTGGAATTTAACTGCCACATGGTACAGCTCCTCTTCTAGAGTAGAAGCGAAATTCCTCTGGAAGCTAAAGGGTCATTGAGTACCTCAAATTGTCAGTGTGTAGGCGGCACTGTTCATTCTGGATTCTGCTAACTAGAAACCATCTCCTGCTTGTCTGGAATCTACCTGGCAGTCTCACCTTGCTCTCTTAGAATATCTAAGAGAAAAAAGTCTCTATTGGGAGTCTTCCCTAAGGACCTGTGGCTAAGAAGTAGAGAGGTCAGCAAAAAGGGAAGCGAATGCTGAGCTCTCAGGGACAAGATTGCTTCAAGTAAATTCTAGTGCCTTAGACACCAGGGGATGGTAGAAAGAAAGGGTTTGAGGGCTTGGATAAGAAACAGTCCAAATATGAAGAAATGTATATGATAAAGGCCACAATTAAGGTAATGGCTATATTTGTTTTTTTTTAAAAGATGACCGGTAAGGGGATCTCAACCCTTGGCTTGTGTTGTCAACACCACGCTCAGCTAGTGAGCCAACTGACCATCCCTATATAGGATCCGAACCCGTGGCCTTGGTGTTATCAGCACCGCACTCTCCCGAGTGAGCCACGGGCCGGCCCTAGGTAATGGCTATATTTGGAGAAATGGAAGATGGATCCAATCAGAGAGGGCTCCCATAATTGGGTGTTAACTACACAAGTATGCATTACATTTTTTCTTAAGTCTTTCTGTGGATCTATAAGGATTTCATAATAAATTAAAAGTTAAGCAAACAAAAAGCTAGAAACACACTGCTATACACTGGAGTAAAATGGCAGCAATTTGTTTTGCTGTGCCAATGCACAGACATCATGCTTCACATGGTTAACCGGTGTGAGAAATTTGACAAATTGTCTTAGGACTTTTAATCTTTATTCCTAGTAATGGGCCTTAGAAAGCTACAATTTGTCATTTATTTTATATATAAAAACTTAGTTGCTACTCTAAAATTATAAATTTTTTCTTGCCTAAATGATATGTTTTCTTCATTTGGGGGTGTGGACAGGGACTGCTTCATACTAAAGTCAACAGGAGAAATGTCTATTTACAGTGCTGGTTACTTGGGGAAGGCTTAATGGTTTCAGAATAATGCTGGATGCAGTTTGAAACTGGCAAGCGGGCAGTGCAGTGGGATATTGCTGAAAGAGAAGCTGCAGGAGCGTGGGTATTTCATCCCTTACCTGGTGCTCTTGGTGGGACAGGCAGTGCTGTCCATGCGGCACTGTGGCAGCGGCCAGCCGAGATCTGCCGAACATTTTTCCCTTGCAGAACTGTTACCAGGGTAGGTTCTCGAACATGGTTGGTATGGCCTAGGCCAAGCTGGGAATAAATTACAAATACACAGAGATTCAAATAGAAAGAAGAAATCAAGAAGACAAAATTTGTCTTAGATGGTAGCAGATATAAACAAGTTAATATCTGTATCAAGCATCAGTAACAATAATAAAATAAATTCTGATTTTCTCTATCATAATGGTCCTCACAGCTCAGGTTGCCTCCTACAAACTAAGCTACAACAGGTCATTCCAAATCTAACAGATGAGTCTTAATGACTGAACATATCCTTGGATTTCTCTTCTGGAAAGAAAATGAATTCTTAGAAAGTTAAAAAAGAACAATGATCTGTAGAGCTTTTACTTAAAACATCTTGATTTCTGTGTAACAGTTTGTGTAACAGTAAAAAAACATACATGAAAAGCAGATTCTTATCTCCAGATCTCTGTTCTTAGAGTCTGACTGGGACTGTGTAACAGTAAATAAACATATATAAAAACATACATGAAAAGCAGATTCTTATCTCCAGATCTCTGTTCTTAGAGTCTGACTGGGACACCGAGTGTTTCAGTCGCTAAACAACTCATCATCATCAGGCAGGAGCGTGTCAAGGCTCTGCCAGGGAACTCCCAAAGGTGTCTTCAACAATAACTCTCCTCTCATTAAGACAAAGTACAATCACAGTGATGATCAGCTTCCTCGTCTGTTAATATACTGATGAGGAAACCACAGGAGCCAAACTGAGTTTACTATGAATAATACTAGACCTTGAATTTAAGAGTCCCTGGATTTAAGGGCAGCCAGACCCAGAGAAAATTTATGGAAAAAAGGGAGATGGCTCTGCAGGTGGGGCTGAAAGCCACTGTCACAGCAGGCATCTCAGACATCCCCTGCCAAAGTCTCTCCCTCCTCCATATATAAAGGAGGCTGAACACATCAACCTCTTAAGTCTTTTCTTTTTTTTTAAAAAAGATGACCAGTAAGGGGATCTTAACCCTTGACTTGGTGTTGTCAGCACCATGCTCACCGAGTGAGCCACGGGCCATCCCTATACGAGATCCAAACCCGTGGCCTTGGTGTTATCAGCACCACACTCTCCCGAGTGAGCCACGGACCGGCCCTTGAGTCTTTTCTTAACCTCTCAGAGGCTCAGTTTACTCTTCTGAAAAATGAGGATGATAAGACTTCCTGCATAAACACAAATATACTTTGTACACTGTCATATTATCAAATGTAAAATTACTATTTCATTCTTTCCTTTTTCCAGATCAAGTGATGATCCCCGGAGCTAATCTCACATATTACTGTAGTAATGATGATGATAATGATTATGATAGTAAACAGCACTATACAAGTATTTGCTAAGTGCCAGGCACTTATCAGTGTGTGTGGACACACATACATATCTCAGTTAATCCCCTTAATCACTCTGCTGTATTGACAGATTTTTTTTTTTAAACTTCCTTGGCCACAATCAAGAGAGAGATATACATAACTGGGCTCACAAAATAAAATAATCAGTCCCTTGGCAGTGATGTGTTTGGAGGATTGTGGTAGATATTATAAGTTTCCTAGCTTATCCCTTTCCCAAATGAGGAATGTTGTCAGATTTCTAGAATATCAGAGAGCAGCAAGTGAGATAAATATTTACCTGCCCTTCTGAATTGCTCCCCCAGGCATATACATCTCCTGTCGATGCCAAAGCAAGTGTGTGTTCAGCTCCAACTGCCACATCTTCGATAACCACTCCAGCCAGGACAGGGATTTGCTGTGGTCGATTGTGATTGCGAGCACGCCCCTCCGGCAAGCCAATCAAGCGATCTGAAAAATTAGCAAGAGAAAATGTTATAAATGGCACATCACAGTCCTTTTATGTTTCTAATCAGTCATTTAGCTTTTTTTTACTGGAATGGCAATGACATATATAATTCATTGAGGCAAAAGCTGCTATTCTGACAAGGTACACCAGATTTTGAGTAAATAAAAAAAGCTGTTTACAAAATGTCACCATCTCCTTATTCATAACAATAAAAAAAATTAAATCTAAAATCAGTAGCTTATTTCAAACCAAGAGACTCCTCCAATATCCTCATATTTGAAAGGACTAGCACATAGTTCACAAAGGCTCTCACGTTTCTTATATTCTAAAAAAAGATGTCATTCACCTTGTCTCGTCTTCAAACTTCTATCCAACCTCCCCCTCACCTTGCCAAACTTCTAGAAAATGCTACAGAGCCCCTGCTGCTCAGTGGCCTCCAGGCCCATTTGGCTTGGCCACCTTGGGCAGCCTAACTTCCACTCTCACCACCGCACTGAAACTACACTCTCAAAAGCCACGAGTTAGCTCCTAACTGCCTGCTGCAGTGCAGTGACCTCTTCTCAGGCTCCAGCCCACGGCATTCCATGCAACCTTCTGATAACATGGTCTCATCTCCTCCTGCCCCTCAGAGACTGCAGTACCCTGGCTCACCAGCTACTTCTCTTACCATTCTTTTCAAGGCCTCTTCTTGTGCTCACCTGCCCTTTACTTACATTCCCCAGAGTTCTGTCCTCTTCCTTTTTCATTCTACACTCTCTCCATGGGTTTCTTAGATTCTGTTAATAAGGGTTTAACTACTATCATTATGCATTTAACATCTCAAACCTACATCTCTATAACAAATCTCTCGAGTTCTCGATCTAAATTCTCAATAGCCTGGACATTCCCATACACATATACATAGGGCACATGGCCCCATTCTACAGAACTAAAACTAAGCTCCTTACCCCTTCCCCACAAACCAGCTCATATCCTCAGTCAGTGGCATCAATATTCTCCCAAGACTAGAAACTTCAGTCATAGTGTTCTTCTTCACACCTGCCTCATATACCTCACATTCAGTACAACTTACCAAGAAACTCCACTTAAGAAGGTGAATTTATTGCCAAGATGTCCCACTGTGAGTGCTTGGGTTATAAACCTACTAAAGATTTGAAACCTAAATGTCTATGAATTCCTCCAGTTCCTAAAATCTGTAGCCCCGATCCCTGGAAGGAATGGAAAGTGAGGCAGGACACAGAGGAGCTCTGGTGGTCAAGGCAGCACTCATGGCAGCACAGTGGAGGCAGTAGAAAGGATGAAGGGACAAACCTTGGCAGGAACTATTCTAGCAAGAGTGAAGGCTCTGGCATGAAAGGCCTTAATGGG
>NW_007726559.1:301142-325797 GCF_000696425.1 Galeopterus variegatus | reverse complement strand
CTAGAAACTTCAGTCATAGTGTTCTTCTTCACACCTGCCTCATATACCTCACATTCAGTACGACTTACCAAGAAACTCCACTTAAGAAGGTGAATTTATTGCCAAGATGTCCCACTGTGAATGCTTGGGTTATAAACCTACTAAAGATTTGAAACCTAAATGTCTATGAATTCCTCCAGTTCCTAAAATCTGTAGCCCCGATCCCTGGAAGGAATGGGAAGTGAGGCAGGACACAGAGGAGCTCTGGTGGTCAAGGCAGCACTCATGGCAGCACAGTGGAGGCAGTAGAAAGGATGAAGGGATAAACCTTGGCAGGAACTATTCTAGCAAGAGTGAAGGCTCTGGCATGAAAGGCCTTAATGGGGAGGGGAGTTTGTCCTTATAGCAAAGTTCATGAAAGAAAAGCAGCAAAGTGGCTAGTGAATGAAGGTCATAATGGCTACTTGCCACCAGAACAAAAAATGACTCAATTTAGAGCACTTTCTATAAAATTGAAAGGCAACAGTTCTGTATGCGTACACAAAATAAGCAATGTAAGCTGAAAAATTACTTACCTTGACCAAAGGTATACACATGACCATCCTTGGTCAAAGCAACAGAAAACTGAGTTCCACAAGCAACCTTTTTTATTCCAATTCCACAAAGGACATCAACTTTCTGCAAAAAAAAGTGCAAGCACATACTTTTAAAAAGAAAAAAAAAAAATTCTTGAATTTGCCTATCGGCATGTATAAACTCAAGGATTACCTTCTGATAAAAATACTAATTGTCACCTACCTGTCCTACCCAAATCCACACTTCTAAATGTAATTTTCTCCTACTACTCTGCAAGCTAACTGTTAGGGGAGGGAGGAGCCGTATGCAGGGGCAGGGGCAGAGGAAGTTTTACTAAAATCACCAAGACACCATGTGAAGTGGAAGCATTCCTTTGGGAAACAGAGACCAAGAGAATCCCATGACCTTTTAAACAACACTGCAAGACTAAGTAAAGCTATGGGCTGCTCTCTGTTCATTTGACTTTTTTAGCTTTCAGAGGTTACAATAATGTTTTATATGTTCCTCAGAGAAGGAATTCCTACCTCTCTGCAACCCTATCTGAATATTCACAAGTCTAGGTATCAAGATGTCTGAAGTTAAATATAAATTGAATACCTGTAAATCTTGCCACTTTTTAAGTGTGTCAGGAAAACCCACATAAAAGAATTGCATAGGAAGTCTTCCGCACAGCCAAGAAACCTTCTATAATGTGGATAATAGCTTCTAATTTATTTGCTTATGTGCTTGGATTTCCTTTATATTATTTTTTTTTTTAAGGATATGACTATACAATTCAGTGGTAATAATACGCTGAAATGGCAGCTGCAAGCAGAGGGTTACAAAAGATTGCTCATGGTTCTCTCTACAAGACACCTTGGAGGTATAATTCTAACTATTTCTTCTCTACATGGGAGGTTATCCACAGTGTTCATCCCATCTACAGAGACGGAGGCTTATCTTTGAAGAATTTTTACACCAGTTTAGCCATTAATGGCTTATTGAAAATCAAGATCAGAATGCTGGACCAGAATTACCAAAAATGTTAAAAGTAAATTGTTCCCAATTAAAAAGAGGTACTGACATAGATGAAAACTATTTATGTTGTCTGAAAGCCTAGATTAAAGGCAACACTGACCTGAGGTGAAGATTTTGCAGTGGAATTTCCTAAGCCTAGTTTTCCATAGTCTCCATCTCCAAAAGCCCATACCATGGAGCCATCTGCTGACACCGCCAAAGTGTGGTTTAACCCACAGGCCACCTGGAGAAGTAACAGGGTATTAGGTAAGGCAAATCACCAGACCTAAAACACATAACCCTATTTCTGGAACCCTTTCTCTCCACTTCAATGAAAACTTGGTTATGTTTCCAAAGATTTTTTTATTGGTTTCAGGGTCTACTCCAAATGTTAACTAAAATGTGTCAACAAGAAATAATTCCTAATGCCCGCAAACAAACAACTTTATTCTTTAAAGTGAAATCTTTCAAAACTCTGTGGCTAACTCAGAATCAGATAGTACAAAAGATAGAAAAAAAGTACACATAACTGAAAAATACTCATTCACACCAAACAGCGTCTAAGGAATGACACAGAAAAATATTTTTATCTCCTTGTTAAGAGATACTCCCAATGTCTCAATGTGTTTAAGACAGGGACAATTACTGCTTAAGAGCAATAGCTGCCAATGATGCTGCAATTCAGCCATCCAACTCAAGGCTACCAGATGGAAGCCACAAAAATCTGTATTGTTTTAAAAAATCTGTATTTGTTTAAAGGTTTTATAGCAAGTTGTATTAGCACTTTATAAAGGTTTTTTTTTAAAATATTCACATCCTGAAATAATGGTTTCATTTATTAGTCGTATAAACAAACAAACTTAAACTGACTTAAAACGTGAATTTTCACATTGGGAAAAAGTCATGAAAACTGATCAATTAGACCAAACAAAATATAGATGAGGTTAAATATGACTGGTGATCCTGGTCTTCCTGAAAGTGGAGTGCCTAAGTTCACACAGAAGAAACGAGAAACTGTGATCAGCTAGAACGTCTAATTGACTTGTTCCATGCCTGTCCAATCTGATATCCCTCCAGTGCAGTCACTCTCTCTGGAAGTTTTTTGTTAGAGGTGTTTCCAAGACCCAGACGTCCATAGTCACCATTCCCAAAGGTAAACAGCTTGCCATCTGAAGTTACCACTGCTGAGTGTTTGAAGCCACAAGACATCTACGACAGAAGCAAGGAGAAAAAAAATTTTAAAAGGGGACACTAAGAAAGAAATTAGTCATTTTTGGTTATTAATGTAGCAATAAACTTTACATAAACATCACTAACAACTCAGGATCTTCAAGCCAAGTGTATTCTTTCTGTTCAAGTGGCTCTCCTGCTCCCCCAAGTATGAGCTACCTCACCAACCTCTGGAAGACCAAGCTAAACCATATACCTTGGAATAACTGTTGCTACTCTTCAGCTGTGTACAGATGACTTAGATTAAATGAGATAGTGAATGGGAAAATTCTCTGTAAACTATCAGGTGCTGTGCAATTTATAATATTATTTTTAATTACTAATTGATTTTTCCAGAAAATGCATATAAACTTAACTTTTATAACAAAAATGACAGGTTGAAAGTAAAGTTTTTCATTTATCTGTGTATCAAGAACTGTGTGGCAGGAGCTAAATCCCACAGTATTTCTTCTAAGGACCTGCACCACCCTAGCCTGGGCCCTAGCTGGGTCAGGAAAAAGAAGTCCATTCTAACACCAAAGCCTACCCAGACTTCTGACAAGCTCAAGGATGAATCCAAACATCCACAAACAGTGGATCTCTTATAATAATTGTGTAATATATTCCTACTATTATTTCCTATTACCTAAATTTTAGAACCCTATTCAAAAACAAGTGTACTGTATTTACATTTAAAGGTAGTCTTATTTATTTTCTGCCTGACCTGTACAACTTCTTCTCCTTGTAAGGCCTCGATCTGCCTGGGCCGCCGCTGCCTGTCACTGTTGCCATGGCCAAGTTTACCATAGTCACCGTCTCCCCAGCTAAAGACCTCACCACTTTCAGTCAGGGCCATTGAGTGCCCATCAGAACCGCAGGAAGTCACCAGCTGAGTCACCACAAAGCCTGAAACAGAGCAGAAACCCACAGGAGTCACTGAATGTTAAAACTACCCTCTTTACTAGCAGCTGCTACAGAATCTCCTCTGAATCGAAAAACACCAAATGATACTATGGAAATCAACACAGTAACCATGACTCCTTCAGAGGGAGAGAAGAAATCCAGGGTTATCAGTGGTGGGAGTGGGGAGGGAGAGGGGGATGGGGAGAGATTGGACAAGGGGCATAAAGAATAAGTACAATTTGTAACAATATACATATTAGTAATATGGATTTGATCAACATATGTCAACATTGAACCCCCAAAATATATATAATCAATTATGATTCAATAAAAAAAATAATAAAATAAATAAATCAAATTTGTAGCTAGAAGCTAGCATAACTGGGAGCAGTCATCAATGATGATGACAAGAAAGAGGAGGGTGATAGTAGCAATTATACTCACTAACAACTGATTATGCTCTAGCCACTCCTATAAACGCTTTACATGATTATCTCATTTTCTATTTTCACAAAGAACCTATGAGGCAGATACTAACATCCCCATTTTTACAACTGGGGAAACTGAGTCACGAAGTGCTCTAGTAGTTTGTGCAAGGTCCCAGAGCCAGGGACCAGTAGAACTGGATAGGAAACCAGCCCATGCTCCCACCCCCTCTTCACACCGAGATCTCAAGGAAAAGAACTTAGAGCTTCTCAGGAAATTGTTCTGAACTCATTGTTACTTGTATGCTTTTACTTAAAAATCCCTCTGTGCTCTATCTGTAGGTTTCAGAGTCAGGAAGAGTACATAAGGAACAAGCCAGGGGCTCTTGCAGTGGTTTCTCCATAGACAGTCTTTCTCTAAGTCACACAGAACTATGACAGAGATGCTCTTTATAGACTTTTAGCACATTTGCAGATTTTCACATAAGCTGATTTATAATTTTAATAAAACTCATGTATAATTGCTTTTGCCATTAATTAATAGATGCCTGATTACAGTTTTGCAATTTTACAGAATTTAAAGAAAATCTTCAGTGGGTCCCAAAAGAGTTATTTATATATCATTGAATTCTAGCACTGCCAATAATAACTTGCAAAATAATATAGCTTAAAATATGGGCATTATGGCTGCACACATGCCTAAACAAGAGTTCTAGTATAAATGAACACCCTATATGATTTTATCTACTCTTTTAATTAAAGACAATTTTACCTTGTAAGGCTGAAATAACTGTCAGCACGTGAAGGTCATCTGAATTCCCTTGTCCTAATCTGCCATAACTTCCTTCTCCACAAGCCAACACTGTGCCATTGGCCTGGATGACAAAGGTACAATTCTGACCACATATAACCTAGTATAAAAACACACAATTAAATATATTATATCCTTTATTATATAGCTTTAACATGCAAACATTTGAAATGATTCCAAGTATTTATAATATAACCTTATCAATACTTTTATCCTTTTATTAAAGGGAAAGAGTTAATATAACTATGGGGTTCCTAATAAAACCTTAATTACCATAAAACTGCTTATTTAACCAGGAGACGTAAGATAGTTTAGAACAACAAAATAGGAAAAAGAAGAAAGAGGAAATGGTGATGGTTAAAGATTAAAGACTGGGCTAGAAAGAAGCAGAAACTGGAGGGGACATATACAAGAAAGAGTAGTACATCTTATGACTAGCTGAGGTAGAGAAGAACAAGAGAGAAAACAGTGGCTTAAAGAAGGGTATGGAAATATATAGCACCATGATTATTAGAAGAAGGGAGGGGTGTCAATGAAACCTGGCTAAAGATATTAGGAAATTTATGGCCCCAAAGAGAAAATCACTGTTGGGAGTACCTAAACTCTATTAATACATACTAGGCAGTTCTAATACATCATGATGTTAATTCATTACACTTGGAAGCAAGAAAAATTTAGAAACTTGTTAACAAAACTTCTTAAGACTAATAAAAACTTTAGTAAGCTTTTATTTGGAAGCTATACATCATGACTTTCTTTAATAAATGAACAAGCTTTATCCCACAATAAGTTTCTGACAGCAAAGAAATTGGAATTGTCGATTCCTAAGTTTGTTCTCCATTTTTTACCCTGTTAGTTACCTGTTGGGCTTGTGAGAATGAGGGAGCTGCTGCAGGTACCATTACATTTCTTCCGGCTTCTGCCAGCTGTCCATGTCTGCCAGCACCCCACAGGTAGACGTCACATTTACCTCCCAGGTGCCAGTCCTAGGAAACCACAATCATATCAAAATCAGATTCATTTATTCATTCAAACAAGCATGTACTGAGTAACAAGTGTGTGTTAGCCTTTATGGGAGACACCAGGTCACAAACACACAAGTATTTAGAATAAAAAGATTTACTAAGAACCACAATATAGTTATCTTCATCTTTACTGACCTCAGGTCTGGAAGTTGCCCAAGACATAATTTGTTCATCCATGCCATTGATCCATTTACTGTTATCCTGCAAGACAGGGCACGCATCAGGATCAATTCTGTTTAGTCAAGATTTATCTATTCTTTACTAACAAAAAAGTCTTCTTCTAACAACTGAGTCTTCTTTACAAAAGAGAACATGTCATTATGAGAAATTAAGAGCAGTTTCATAATCATGGCAAACTTGATTTTATGCATTGTTAATATTTCCCTTTATTATAAACACTTTCATTATCACTATAGCATTGGTGATTCAAAGCTAACTATTTATGTTTTCCGAACACCTACAGGTACAAGGTCACGTGCAGGAACCACCACCCCTGTGAACTACCTGTGCAGCTGAGGGCAAGTCACTTCATCTTTCTGAGCTTCAGTTTCCTAATCAACAAAATGACAGATTTGGACCAAATGGGCTCAGAAGAACATTTCCTGATTAAAACATTCTGTATTTAGATAATTTCCTCAATTCATATTTGTCTGTTTTATATTGTATTTCTATTTGTATATTCAAATGTTTGTATACATAAATCTTACTTAGTAAAGGGGTTGTTATATCAAGTGCTGGCCTGTACTATCTACACAGGCATTTTGTCTACATCACAATTTCTATAGCTAGACATTCTCAAATACAATCAGAAAAAAATGACAATGAGAATGCTCTTCCATATTCTTATTTGATATTGACTAAAGACATGATTGAAGTGCCAAATAAATTAGAGTCTATATGTGGCATATATGTCACAAGATGACCAGGAAAAGATGCTAAAATATACACGAACAAGGCACTAAAAAGGCACCTATAGACAAATGAACAAGAAAAAATATGGAACTATGTCATTGAGAGCTGGCAAGTTTACAAGAGCTCCACATTCTCATATAATGAATCCCTGTCACCACAGAGGCCTGCCATCAGATTGAAATTGACTACCTAAAAGAAAAATATTTTCAGCTTATCTAAGGGTATGCTTCTAGCTATTCGAGCTAGCAAATACTTATTAAGGGTCTACTACATACCAAACACCCATGATACAATCTCAGCTGCAAATAATAGCAGTTACATATTACATTTACCATTAGGAATACAAGTTCATCCTCTGGAACAGGCTCTAGATCTGGAACAGTAAAAGATTCCGGAAACTGTGCTCCATTGGTCAGGGCTTCAGCAGCTTTTATGGTGATTGAGAAACATTCTAACCAGGCCCACTCGTTTGGATTCCAGGATGCAGGGTCAGGGAGGCAGTTCTGGTGGTGTGGTGGCACTGGAGGGTTACACAACAGTTGATCTAGATGAAGTCCCACGGCAAGGGAAGCCAGACATTGCATGTAGGGGCTGTGAACAAGCTGGTCGCCACAAACCACATGAGGCTAAGAGAAAATGCAAGGGTGATATGTTGAGCCTGTGTCAAATATTCCAAACTAACCTACTGCACTTTGAAAGTCTGTAATCATATTTTTAAGTTGACTGTTTTTGAAGCTTTTTGCTTTGAAATAATTTTAGATTTACAGAGCTGCAGAGATAGTACAGACAATTTCTATATACCCTTCATCCAACTTTCTCTAATGTTAACATGTAACATAACCCTGGGAAATTTATCAAAAATAAACTAAGTTGGTATAATACTAATTAAACCACAGAACTTTGGTTTTCCCCCAAACCCCTTTTTCTGCTGCAGGATCCAATCCAAGATATCACATTGCTTTTAGCATATTTTCATTATAGTTTTCTCAATTAAAAAAAAAAGACAGATAACTACATCATGGAGACCTGCTCCCTCTCATATCTCCTCCTTTACCAAGAGAACGGCGGTAGCCATTAAAGGAAAATCTTTTCTTCTTCCATGGTATTCCCTAGTCATGGTGAAGCAATTCTGTGAAACACTTAGCAATTTGGAAAAGAAAACTTGGGCCAATACATCAGTTAGATGAAAATTAAATGGGTGTAGTAACAATTAATTATATTAATGTAGCTTGGTTAAAAAAAAACAAAACAAAACAAAGATCTCTGTCTATGGGCAGCACACCGTGACTACTGAAGCTACTTTAGGATCACTGCCTTGACATGTCCAAATTCCATAACTCCTCATTCAGTATTTAATGAGCCTACTCCGTTCAACATTAGCTCTTCCACTAAACTTTCCACAAAGATTCACCTGGTAAGTGGAGAGGCAGTTCATTCTGACACTTACATCCATCCCTACCCCCCAACTTTCTGATGGCAAAGCCACACAAAAGTAGACATATGGGTCAGAAAAGGGAAGATGATACTCTTAGCACCGAAGTTTAAGAAGTTTTGGAGAGGTGAACAAATAATCTGAAAATGAGTGATACAGATTTGGGACTTTTTTTTTTTTTTTTAACTCTGGTGAAAATAAAGTAAAAATAAGTTTAGGATTACTACACTACTGTTTTTGACATGACTTATCTTCATTTGATACCCAAATAGACCCACTTATTTTTCTCAGACCTCAGGCTCTTAAGGGAGAAATTCAAAGCTGTAATTCACATTCCAAAGCACCAGGCATCTATGGATCTCTAGGAGTGAGTATGAATTACCTTTTCATAGGCATACTGCTCCTGAAGCATCATAGGTAGCCGCTCCAGAAATGCTCTCATGCAGGGAGCCATGTTTAATCCCAGAATACCCTGTTGTTTCAGTGCTGTCCTACAGGTTGCTAAAATGTGATTGGCAGCAGCCCATTCTGCTGTACAATTCACGACCAAAACATCCTGGTTGAAAATAAATCATGTCACATGATGAAATTGTTTAAATAAAAGATAAAAGATAATGCTATCACCATTCAATCTAAGAAATTTCTTACAGTAATTGCATTAAACACTTTTGCTTTTTTGGAGATTTTACATCCAAAAAGCCTGTACTTTTAATGCCCATGAAACTTTAAATATCCTAAGTTTTGTCTAAGTAAAAATGAGTGAATAAGAAATAATCATAAAATGTGTGAACTATCTTGGATTAGCGGATTCTTTTAAAGAAAACAATGTCAACAGTTATTTGCTATTTCATAAGACTTGTAGGACAAGGTATCTAATATATTTCAAAAGTGTGACATGCCCACAGGGTTACTAGAGGAAGTAGTACTCTGTCTATCGAGGGATACATCGGCAAAAGAAATAGCTCTGCTCTAACTCTGGCTCTATGCTTTACTCTACACAGGCCACTATTGCCTAGGATCTGATCCTACATTTCACTTCTAGTAGGACTATTCAAAGCAGGTTTACAGACTTTTTTAAAACATCATTTGACAACATAAAATGTAAGCCAAAGCAGCACATTGGATCTAATCTTTAAGGGTATGAAAAACAATACTGTAGGGTGACAATGTCATATCATAGAATTACTTCACAGCAGTGCAGTTAGTATTTTTACTAGAATTTCAAATTTGAAAGCCATAATATATCTTGTTTACTTTAGTTAAATGTCTTTAAGGTGGTTTTTCTTTTCAGGGAAAATTCTTTTGAGGGAGTTTCATGTTATGTCAAAAAATCATGGCAGAAAGTCAAAATCCACTTTATAACTTCCAATGAAAATGAAATCACTAGATAAATAAGCACTTCACTAAAGTCTGGGGTATAGCAGAAAAAGTACTAGATTATAAATCAGGAGACCTAGGTTCTAGTTCTCTTTCTACTATTAAACAGATGCATTATCTTGGGCAAGTAATAATCCGTCTGGATATCAAGTTTCTCCTCCATAAAATGAGGTATTTAGAGTATGATTTCTAAGCTCTTTACAGGCTTAAACCCCATGATTTGATAAAACTGCAATATTACCTTTGATCTATTTGAGCAAGCAGCTACCCCAACTTCCGGAATCCAAACAGTGGTCTGAATAGCTCCAGAGCCTATCACAACAGTTTGCAATACAGAGCCATCCTAAAATGAGATATATTTATCAATACTCATTATTTAGGCATTGCTGACATTTTAAATTTTTTGGTTTTTGTTTTGGCGTCTGGCCAGTAGAGGGATCTGAACCCTTGACTCTGGTGTTATTAGCATCATGCTCTAACCAACTGAGCTAACTGGCCAGCCCGACATTTTAAATTTATACTTAACATTCACAAAGACATATTTTAAAATCTACACTTTGGCTAAATTCAGCAATGTCCAATTGTGTACCTACTACCTAATTTTCTAGGGCCTAGATGACTTTATAAATACTTATCATCAGTAAGAAAAATTAAAAGGCAGTGGATTCTGAAAAGAGCTTCTTCAGTATTCAAGATATTATTACACAAAATATTCCTAGGATTAGTTAATTTTTATCATACAGATTTAAGTTAATGTAAAAATACTACTTAATATAAAAATAAAATCTATGTTCTTACCCTTAAAGACCAAATGTTCATGAGCCCACCTAGTCCACCAGACACCAGGGCCAACCCATCAGAACTAAAGGCAACAGTACGAACAGGAGTGATGTGTCCCCGCAACTGATAAATACACTTGGCTCCTCCTGATTTTCTATATCCATCCTGCAATTCATTATTTTTAACATACATTAAAATTAAAACGATTTATAGGTTCAAGATTTACAATTCATTCTTGGAAAGTTCATATTTCAGTATAAGATTGGGGAGAGGGGGAGACAACTTCTCTCATGAAGGTTAATTAGCCTGACTAAATAAATAATAAAATATCAATCTGGTTCTCGGAGCGCCGCCGCGCTTCCCAAGCGGCGCACTATCTAGTGCGCCACCGGGCCGGCCCCTGAGTTTCATCTTTTTCAGTACTTTCTGAACTAGTTTTTGACTCTTCAAACTGGCAAAAATGACAACATTTCAAAGGTCCAATTATCCCTTAGACAGGAAAATTCGGACTTCTTTTTAACCAGTGTTTTAATTTTTAAATGTCAGCTTCATATATTTTTCATTTTTCTCCCCATCCTAAAACATCTGTAAATTGCGCATGCTGGGCCGGCCCGGTGGCGCACTGGATAGTGCGCCGCTTGGGAAGCACGGCGGCGCTCCCGCCCGAGGGTTCGGATCCCACATACAGACCGGCTCCCGCTCACTGGCTGAGCGAGGCGCGGGAGCGACACTGAGGGTTGCGATCCGATGCCGGACACGGAAAAAGACAAAAAAAAAAAAAAAAGTTGCGCATGCTGACTTTATAGAATAGGTTCCTCTTTTTGTTGGCTGATGGTTCTGTCACATGGTGTCTAATCCAGACATTTGCTCTGCAGGTTTTGAAGTGGGGTAGGTAAGGCCTGTCCATAGGGCTACTTACTCTCTAGCACAAAGAGCAAATCTGATTTATCTTTGTGCTCCTATCTCCACTTCTGTGATATTTTTCCTCCTATGAGTGAGCTGGCTACCCCTTACTCCCTCTTCACTACTTTCTTCCTCCCTTAAGCTCCCTCCTTCCTTCTTAGTTTATGATGGAACATTACACAAAATGTACTCATTTACTCAAAGAAGATGTAAAGTGTATTTCTTACAAGGGTTTTTGTATCACAGACAAAAGGGAGAGCAACAGAGGTTGCAAACTGGTAGCTCAGGGTTATAATTTGATTGGCCACTCGGTTTTTTAAAGAATTTTAAGTCAGGTACCAATGTTTAAGATTGGGGGGGGTTTTGCCTTGTATTTAAAAAAAAAAAAGACAATCTGGCAACAATAGGCTCTCAATTCTGGAAGGTAACAAACAATCAGTTCTGTGGCAGCTGTACCCTTTATATAAAGGATGTGAGTTTCTTGATTTTTTGTTTTTGTTTTTTATCCTTTCCATACCTTCTAACTCCCAGTTTCATGAATTTATGTTATTTGCCTAGACAGCTCTGTATCTAAATTTGTAAATTCTGTTTAAAAGAATCATTCTTCATAGGTGGAATTCTGGCATCAGTAGGAAATAATTTGGAAGGGGGTCCTCCCATGATGTTCCTACTTCACTGTACCAAAGACATAACTTAGAACTGGTCTATCTGCAGCACTGATTATATCCATTACCATCATGATGATCACCACTCAATAGGTATTAAATATCTCACCTTAACAAGCAATTATGTTGTTTCCAACTTATAAAAAATTAAACTAATTCAGAGACCACACAAAGTATGGATTTTCCTAATGGATTTTGCCCTTTGGGATATGTTGGTGAGTATCTTAGTAACCAAGAGAGAATTACGATGGTGACATACACTACAGTTTCACCATAAGTTCTTCAAAAACACCAAAACATTACCTGGTGATTTGATTCCTGGTCCCACCATCCTTCTGAACCAGTCACACTGGTCTGTGTGGTATCTTGTGGAATACACCAAATACATACTAAGCCACTCTGACAGCCACTTGGAAAAAATTGATCACACAAAACCAAAACGTGTCAATATGCAGAAGCAAGTAAAAACATTTTCAAACAACAATCAATTAAGACCTGATAGAACCACTACAATATTACTTTTAAATTTTATTTATAGTAGACATGCTATAATATCATACAAGAAATATAACTAGGACCAATATTCTAAAATCACACCCATATAACATTACATACCAAGCTTCATACTGGAAAACTGTTCTATATTTCTCTGAGGAGATCTTTTGGTACCACACAGAAGAATAGTAACCAGCAATAAACTGTTTTGACTACTAAGATTATGAGATTGCATTTAATGCAAATAATAGTCTATAGTAATATAAAAATTAAGACACACACAAACACACACACACACAAATTTACAACATACGTAGCCAACAATAACTGCAGCTTGGATCCTTTCCCTGGAAGGCTGCACCAAGCAATGCCATTTACAATAGACGGATGGCAGAGGGAATGCAGACAGCGCCAGCAACCTGAAATAGGTCCCCAGAGTTTCACATTTTCTTCTTTGGCACATGTCATAAGAATATGGCCTGTTGGGTCCCACTTCATACTAACAAGAGTATCCTTAAAATAGTAGAAGGAGAAAAAATCAGAGCAATGCTTCCTTCACAAATAAATACTTTAAATTCAATAATGTATGATCTATAATTCTGCAACTCAACCATTTTAAAACCAACATTTATGCAAATCACAGATACTGCCATATCATTCCAATCACTGGACCAACTCACCCTTTAATATAGTCTTCGTTACATATATTTTCTCAAAGTTCAATAAATCTTAGTTGATTGAATGAATTACAAAATACTGGCCCAAACGGGATATATTATCTTTCATTAGTATTTGCATTTATTCAGTCTTTTACATTCTTTATTATTTATTAAGTTATTTTTATTGACTGATAATCATTAAAGTATGAAAAAAGAAGAAACAAAACAAAAGCATCCCTTACACCAAAATAGCAAACACTTTTGAGAATCTGGGACATGTTTTGTGTTTATATGGTTGTGATCATTGTGCTATTCTGATTTTTTTTTTTTTTTTTTTTTTACCTTCTCCCACTCCTTCCAACTCCTGGTTTCATGCATTTATGCTACTTGCCTAGATGGCCCTGTAAACATCTGACTTGGCAACCTCTTTTTAAGGTACAGGAATCATTCTTGAAGGGTGGAATATCTGGCATTAGTGGAGGGCACTTTGAACAGTGGGTGTTCCCATGATGTTTCTATTTCACTGTTTCGGTTTTACTTCTTTCATAGCTTGATGGTTTTTTTACACAGACTTTTTCTGTGTATACACACATGGTCCAAAGACTTTGTGTAACGAGAGAACATTAAACCATAAGTGTCTGATGTAAAACATTTTTTAAGAAACTAGCATCAAGCAATACTACAGTATAAGACAAGAAAAAGTAACCATCTGGTAAAAATGCTTTTACCTTATGTGCATCAATTAGAACAATGCCTCCCTTCTCAAGTGGTTCCTTCGTTCCCAGTAACAATTTTCCATCAAAATATCCCACTGCAAATGGTCTGTCTTCACTGAACCAAGCAATACAAGTAACAGATACTAACATGATAAAAAAAAAAAAAAAGAATAAATGAGAGACTTATTTGTCATTGTCTGACTTAAAAGACAGACTTTGAAAAAACATATGCTACTACAACCACTGCAAGTACATTTATAAACAGCTAATGCATTTAGACAAAACGTAGGCTTACAGCAGGGATTCCATGTAACCCACTTTAAAAAGTGTCATTTATAAGTGACAAGGACTACCTCATTTTTAATCTTTTATTCTTTTTCAGGTGGTTGTTGAAAAAGAGAGACAAAAATTGAATTCCCCTGCCAATTTTAAGTCACTGTACCAGGTTCTTTCCTTTTGGACTAGAATCTACCATGAAATGAGAAGTGAAATAACCTAACGTATGTAAGATGCCTATGTATTCAAGGTACATCGTGAGAAAATAAATGAAAGCAAGCTTCCTGCTATCTCTTGTCAGAACAAGAACTCCTCTCCTTCCCCTTCCCCCATTTCCTCAGTTTCACTCATTTGTTAATGCTTTCATCTCTACAATAATTTTTATCTTTTTTTCTCTTGGACAGTCCTAACTTTCAAGGGAGACTTGGAGCCTGCTATAAATGTTAAGTCACTTACACAAAGGATGAATGACTAATATGTTAAAATACTATTAAATCTCACTTTGGTAGAGGTGTGTGGCAGAGGCTGGGAGAGAAATACGAGTATCTTTCCACTCAGTAACTAATTAAAATGAAATGTGAACTGGAAAATTTAGACAACAAAGCCAAAAGTAATATTAACTCAGCATCTTAAAAAGCAAGTGCCAGAAAGCTATTTGATTGGGGGAAGGAGGGAGGGGACTTTCTCAACTATACACAACTGCAGTCATTTACCATCCTTTCGATAGCAATGCTCCAATTCTTGACGGTGCATGGTGGACACATCAACAACTTCAATCAGTCCTAGAGATCCATCCATCCGTCCCACCAACAATGATTCTGGAGACTCTCCTGACCAGGCTGCAGCTGGACCCTCTTCTGGCCAAGCCAAGGCAGATACCCAGTGAGGCTGAATATCTACTAATCCTTTTCCTCCTGAAGAGGGAGAAAATGTTAACTGGTTGTTAATTAGTTCTTAAAAAAAAATAACAAGAACAAAAATAAATCATACTTAATTCTAATACACACTCAAAGCAGTCCCCAATTTCACAATAGCCTACTAATGAATAAGAGTGTGAAAGCAGGATCCTTCATTTATCCACAGGTTGAGTATCCCTTAATCTGAAATACTTGGGACCAGAAGTGTTTCTGATTTTGGATTTTTTCAGATTTGGAATAGTTGCATTATATTTACTGGTTGAGCATCCCTAATTCAAAAACCACAAATCCAAAATGCTCCAATAAGCACTTCCTTTGAGTGTCATGTTGGTACTCAAAAAATTTTGGATTTTGGAGCATTTCAGATTTCAGAGTTTTGGACTAGGGATGCTCAACCTGTACTGTAAATGATTATCAAATCGATAGGCTTTTCTGTAACTATTAATGGGACACAAATGGTAGATGAATAAAAGACAGAGTAATGGAAAGTATTCAGTGTATGAATGCCACACTTAAGTCCTCTCCTGTAATTACTGAAAACAAAATTAATATAAATTTACCTACAGTTAAGCTATTCTTCAAATATGTGAAACAGAAAAGCTATTCCTCAAATATGTAAAAACGAACAAAAACATTAAGCCCAAAATTACAATAATGATTTTTATTTCCAGAGATGGATAATAAAAATTGACAAGAATTTGCACCTGTGAAACAAACATAATTAATAGAAATATTTCAAGTGATTCAAAATAATACATAGATTAAAATTCAGTGACTCCTACTTCCCCTCAAACCCTACTCAGAATACTTAGCAGTACGGGCCGGCCCGGTGGCGCACTCGGTAGAGTGCGGTGCTTGGGAGCCACCAAGGGTTCGGATCCCATATAGAGACCGGTCCGCTCACTGGTTGAGCGCGGTGCGGGCGCGACACCGAGGGTTGCGATCCCGTTGCCGGTCGCGGTACGGGCGCGACACCGAGGGTTGCGATCCCATTACCGGTCACGAAAAAAGACAAAAACGAAAAAAAAAAAAAAAAAAGAATACTTAGCAGTACACAAAACAAATTCTTAGTTTACAACTACTGTGTTAGTTGAAACTCCTAGAAAGAAAGGTCGGGAAATGAGCGTTTCCTCTCTAATTTAAACCACAACTGTGCATAGATTTTCACAGTTGTTGAATAGCTTGTGAGTTTCAAAGTAAAGAGAAGCCATTGTTTGGACTCAGAAGGCTAAGAGAAAGGCTTGAAAAGTACCTTCAGCAGTTTACTAGTATTTATGTGACTCTTACCATTAACTTGCCAGATATTCACCATCTTTTCCAAAGCCCCAGCTAGATATTTGCCACTGATACTCCAGGAAACAGGTGAGAAACTTGGATCACTGGGTGACCCCAAGCTTTCCTCAGCATCACCTTCCCTAGAATACAACAAATATGTATAGAATTCTAATCTCCATCATCCAAAAGTAAACTAAACCCTAAAACTTAAAAGTTTCATAAAGACTAGAGTACATAACAGCAGTCTTAAATTTCAAAAGCTTGGCTAGCAGTATTTGACAACTACATATTCTCTAGGGTTTGTCATCATGCAAAAAATGTAGAATTATAAAAAAGTAATGCTTAAACTAATTCTCATTTAATGTAGTATACAATTTGTCAACAAAGACATTCAGATTTTGTATGGGGAGTACATGGTTATCATTCAAAGACACTGATTCCTGCTTGCTTAATCTCTAGGGAAGTCCTGAGCAAAGAAATACCTACAGCTAACTATAAAATTACAAAAAATAGGGCCGAGCCCATGGTGCACTCGGGACAGTGTGGCGCTGGGAGCGCAGCGGCGCTCCCACCACGGGTTCGGATCCTATATAGGGATGGCCAGTGCGCTCACTGGCTGAGCACGGTGCAGCCGGTCTCAAAAAGGACAAAAAAAAAAAAAAATTACAAAAAAATACTATATTCTGATACAGAAGCAATATAATTATTCTAATTCCTAAACAACCCTTGAAGACTGATGAAAAATTAGCCTACTGTTTTATATAACTGAACATTTATTTGCAAATTGACCTTGACTTAATTCTGAGTAAGTCCAGATATAAACAGATTAATGTATTTTCTGGATTATCATCCTGGAAAGTCAGACATATACATTGGAGATACAGTAATACTATTCTAAAAGAAAACATTTTTTAAATATTATTGACAATTTGATTACATTAACACAACCAAGATGAGGCATATTTGGGATTCTTTTTTTTCTTTTTGGAGGCTGGCCAGCACAGGGATCCAAACTCTTGACCTTGGTGTACACCATGCTGTAACCAACTGAGCTAACTGGCCAATGGATTCTCTTATTTGAAATGTTACACAAATGATGTTAGCACTCACAATCTGTTGAACACGCATGTCTGTTGCAGTGAATATTGCTTCTTGGTAACATTCCACACCCGGATGGTGCCATCATTGCCACTTGTAGCCAAGAGACCTTTTTTATTACACCAAACACATGTCATTACCTAGAAAAGTTGAAAAAAGTCCAGCAATATTTGACCAAGTTTTGATTCAAATGATTTTACCATTTGAAAAAGTTCTATAAAATTTTTAAAATGTACCATAAAACCGTAAAAGAAAATTATCGATGCTTATAATGCAATATGCATGGTCTCATTCTGTTATAAATGTCTTGCAAATATATATACCTATTTGAGGTATAGCTTAAAGTACAGTCGATGCAAAAACTCATTTGAATTATCTGAGACTTATTAAAATCTTGACAAAATGTTTATTTAACTCAGAAAAGTATATATACTTCAACATATTTATATGTTCAATAAAATAAATAACACAGACCAAGAAGTGATTTTTAAATTGCTTGAGTAATACAGTTCAGTCTTCATCTTCTAAAGGCCCTTGTCACTGCTCAGGGACCCAGTGAGTTTGATTAAAATAGTGAGGCCAATTTCTTTTCCTCTTGCATGTATAAACCTTAATCTTTTGTGAAGCTATTCCTTTGGTTTCCCTCTCATGCCCCATCCGATTCTCCCACTTGTATACTATTATATTAAGCCAGCATACAGAGAAAGTAGAATTGGTAACTACCAGGCAAATCTTTGTAATTGTGTATGTGTGTGTGTGTGTGCGTGTGAGAGAGAGAGAGAGAGAGAGAAACTAAGACCTAAAGTTTGAGCTCTGAGAAGGGCAGAAACTATTTTTATCTTATATAAGGTGATTAACATACTTTATATTCAAAATACATACTCTGTTCTGATGCGCTTCCAACTTGATAAAGGAGCATTTTCTGAGATCTCCTCCCATATCAGCAAGTGTTTGTGGAATAGTTTGGTTGTCACGGTCATGTGCAGCAAGAGTGCGCACAAGTTGTTGAGCAGCCCATTGCCTATGCTGTGAGGACAGCCTGGAGGAGAGGCAGCAGGCTGCCAGGGCATTAGCCAGCTCCAGAGGGCCTACAGCAGAAGGATCATAGGAAGGACAGGCATACAATTGGGCAATTAAACCTGCTTAAACAAAACAATGAAATGATGCCCAGGTGAGAGCTGGTGGTAGTGAACAAACAAAAATGGGTTAACCCATATCTTTTAAGAATTAGCACTTTTACAATCATTTCACTAAGATATGCCTATAGGTATAAAACACTAATATCACATCAAATTCTAGAATAAATCAGATTCATTGCAAAAGTATATTTTATTACAGATCAATCTTTGCTCAAAGGACACAGTAGACTGGGAATGCAGCAGAAATAATTTTAAGGCCAAGGCAGAAGCAGCATGCCCTCAACAATAAGTTTGGCTTCTGCTGCTCAAAAGTGATCTTAGCCAGTCAAGGAACTGAGCCAATGGATCCAAAAGCCAAATAGTCCTGTGATGAAGAGAAGGGTAGGCAGTAGTGATTAAGTAGTCCCTTCAAAGTGATATCATTTTTAAAACAAAGAGAAAAATAATGCTACCTTTATCGAAATTTTATTAGAGAAATCTACCAAGATTATCTACAGTAACTGAAACCATAATCCATAACTGAACTAATTTGGTACATTCTCTAATACTTGTTTTACACACAGTGAAAAAGTTTCCATGCACTTCTTTCATGTTCTAAACTTAAGAAGCTTATAGGTTATGTAATTTACTACGTACAACAGTGCGAAAACACATTTTTAAAAACATGAATCAAGTTGATTAGAAGATGAATAGTATGAAACCTACCTTTCTTTTCAACTTCTGACTTTTCATAGTTAGGTCTCAATTTGGCCCCTTTGTCTGCTAGCAATGCCACAAGGGCCTGAGTTACAACAAAGTTTGGAGAGGTTACAAGCTTATTTTCTTCAGCAATTCCTCGAAGAAAGCTGGGTAGAAACTTTCGCTGAATTGGATCATCAACCGTGGTTAGATTTACACCTGTTGCAGCAGAAATCAAGTTCTGAAGAAGCAATTGGAACAAACAGGTTTAATTTTTACATATAATTTTCCACAAAAAAATTTCATTTCAAGAGGCTCTTCAAGAAACAGTCAGAAATAAGCAATGCAATGGGGAAAGCACTGAAACTAGCTTACCTGTGTACATAACTGCACCAGCAATTTTGCAGCACTCGGAGTGTTTGATGCCAGACATCCCACTGCTGTGCTCAGATAGGCCAGGCAAGAGATAGGTTTGTTGGCCTTGCTGTGCCCACCTCGTGAGCGTTCTGAAGTGCTTGCCATGGCAGAAGGGCTGGTGGAGAGGCCAGCTCTTCCTGCTGCAGCCAAGCACATTAATCGAACCAGCGTTCTGATATCTGTTAACCCCAGAGACTCAAGACCAGCAGCCAGGCTACAACTGGAACCACTGCCAGGAAAGGAAAATACTTAAGATGAATAAAGAAAATAGATTTCTTAGGGGGCTATCTGGAGACCCGCATATCACCCATAGCATCAACAACAGAATAAAATACAAACTGCACTATCACTAGTCATATATGCCCTAAGAGATGCCAAAAATATGCAAACTGGAAACTGTTATCTAAACTTTCTGTAATTTTAATAAATAGTGGCATAGACTTGAAGTATAACTGAATTACCAAAGTATAACATACAGGAAGGTTCTGAAAGCATGAAATTTCACAAATTGAACAAACCCTATGTAACCACCCGCCAGATTAGAAACAGAACATTACCAGCACCTGAGAGCCTGCTTTGGACTCTTCCCAGTCACTATGCCCTTAAAAGTAACCCCTATCCTGACTTCAAAAGCCATAAATTAGTTTTGCCTGTTTTTGAACTTAATGTAAATAGAATAATAAAATATGTACTCTTTTGTGTCTGGCTTCTTTTGCTCAATATTATGTTTGTAAGATTCATCCATATTTGTTGCATTATAGCAGTTTATTCATTTTCATTGACATTAAAATGAAATCCACTACAACTCATTTATCCATAGAGACAATAATCAGGTTTCCAGCACGGAGCTATTATAAATAGCACTGCCATAAATGCTCTTGTATATACCTCTTGGCACACCTATGTAAGCATTTCTGTTGGATATATACCCAGAAGTGGATTTCTGGGTCATAGAGTATACTCATGTTCAGCTTTAATTGGTACTATCAAGTAGTTTTCCAAAGTAGTTGTACCAGCTTATTTTCTCATCAGCAGTACGGGAGAATTTTAGGTTTTTCACAGCTGATAGAGTTTGGATGTGCTGTCCCCTCCAAAACTCACATGGAATTTTGGTCCCCAACGTGGCAGTGTTGGAAAGTGATTGAGTCATGGGGGCGGATCCCTCATGAATGGATTAATGCTCTCCCTGGGGGAGAGGGGAGTAATGAGTGAGTGCTCGCTCTATTAGTTCCCGCAAAAGCTTGTTGCTTAAAAAGACCCTGGCACCTTCTCTCTCTCTCTTGCTTCCTCTCACCATGTGATCTGCTTGTACCCGCCGGCTGCCTGCTACTTTCTGCCATGAGTAGAAGCAGCCTGAGGCCCTTGCTAGACACAGCTGTCCCAGAATCGTAAGCCAAATAAACCTCTGTTCTTCATAAATTACCCAGTCTCAGGTAATTCTGTTATAGCAACACAAAATGGACTTAAACAACAGCCTTGTGGTGAGTCATTGTGCCCCCTCCCCACCTTTTAAATTTTAGTCATTCTGATGAGTCTCTAGTAGTATTTCATTGGGTTTTAATTTTCATTCCTCTGAAGACTAATGAGGTTGAATACCTTTTCATGTTTTTGGCCATTTGAAGATCCTCTTTTGTAAAACACTTCTTAATGTATTTTGCCTATTCTTCTTTTGAGTTGTCTTTTTCTTACTGATTTATAGAAATTCTTTACATATTCTATTGGTTATATGCATTGCTAATATCTTCTCCCATTCTGAGTCTTTTTACTTCCCTACTTTTTAATTTCTTAATGACTTTTGCTAAACAGAAGTTTTCTATTTTAATGCAGTCCAATTTATCAATCTTTTCCTTTACGGTAGATGCCTTTTATGACTTGATTAAGAAATCTCAGTTACCTTCTAGAAACTTTACTGATTTGCTTTTCACATTTAGATCTAAGAGCCACTTTGGAAATATTTGTTTTACACAGTGTGAGGCTGGGGCTAAGACTTGTTTTTTTTCCCCTCTATATGGATAAACAATTTGACCCTGCCCCATTTATTAAAAAGACCATCCTTTCCCGATTGCTCTGCAGTGTAAACCACTGTCATAAATAAATCCCTAAATCAATGTTTATACATATGTGTGGGGGTTGGTTTCTGAATTCAGTGCTTCTATTTGGCTATCTTTGAATACTATCTAAATTTTAGATAGTACACAGAATACTATCTAAATTTTATTTTGAGTTTTTTTCTTTTCGGGGTCTTTGTGCCTTTACTTATCTGCCTAAATATTATTAAATATTCCTGTTTAATCACTTCTAAAGTGGATGTCTTTTAGGTATTCTTCGTTCTCCTCCCTTTTTTACACTACACTCCATGGTACTATTAAATATTCCTGTTTAATCACTTCTAAAGTGGATGTCTTTTAGGTATTCTTCGTTCTCCCTTTTTTACACTACACTCCATGGTACGAACATGTCAAGAAGCCTCATGACGGAATACGCAGGCCAGCTTATCTACACAGTTGTTCAATTCTGCAGAAAAACTCCTTTAACCTTTAATTTTTGCCTGGCACCAAAGGGATCAACAGTCTTTGTTTACCATTTCTGTTAACAAAATAAAATGTATGCAGTTTACTCAGTTACTATAATGTCACTATTTTCTACCTAAAAAGAGCCAAGTATTAACTGAATGACTGATTGAATGAATAACAAAGATGACTATGTCACATTGTTCATTCAACAGTATACATTCAAGTTTCTAAAATTCTATCTTACACTCCCAAACAATGCAAACTCCTTTCTCATATATACTAGAAGCTAACTTACCATCATTTGACACAGCTAACACTTACCTGACTGAGAGAAGAGATAATGCTCTCATGACCATGGTTCTGGCCAGAAGAACTTGAGCAGCAGCAGTCACTCTCCTTAAAGCCACCACCCGGTCATGTGGGTTTGCTAGTGCAGCTGCCTGCTCTCCTAATGTTATTCTCCCAGAGGAACTCTTTTCTACAGAGCCATGGCAACCTGAAAAAAATGATTTCGTTTAGCTCTCAACAATGTAAGAAAAAAAAAATTGAAAAATTTTCCTATTGTACATAGTTTCCAGGCTGCAAGAAAATATAAGTACAGCAAACCAATGTATTTTGCTCATCTGACTCTGTTATACAGAAAACTCCTCAGGAGAAACATATTTCTAAGGTCTACCCTACATATGTTTAACTTAGATCTATTATAAGAGACATTTTCTATTAAAGGCATTTTTTGTTTTGTTCACGTTGCTCATGTATTACTTCTACTGATATTAATAGATATAAGATAGATACAGTTTTTTAAATGTTTTAAGTACATGTAAAGGGCTGAATCACCAGAACTGCCCCAATTCTTTATTTTGTATTCCCTATAACAAACATCTACCTTATGCTTTCACCTGAATAAAAAAATACTGCACAATAACTTTTAGGGGATTACAAGATTCTCTTAACACAAAGTTTAAAAAAAAATCTTACTCATATTTTATAAATCTTTTTATTGCTTTAATATTTCATAAAGATAAAAATCAAAACAATATCACACTATATCTTCAAAATGTTAAAACTAGCTAAAGAGACTGGATGAGGTGGGATGACGTTGAACCATTATTCTTATTATTTACCTAAGACATTAATCACTCTAATTTTTTTACTCTAATTAATAATAATTAATTACTCTAATATAGACTATAAAATCAGTGCAAACCAGTATTTCCGTTTACCTATTTGCATCAGAGTCTCTTCCATACTGTTGGTGGCTGTGACCATTGCTACTGATGCTCCCAGAGGGTCACTGTCGGGGAATTGAACTGGTTCTGGTACAATGCGTCGGTCATTTAAACCAAGTGGTCCAGCAAGCAATTCAAATTCTTCTTCACCTGTTAACTTTTCATCTTCATCAACATCCAACATGTCCCAGTCTTCTGGAATTTAAATAAATAAATGTATGGTATGTGAATATTAATATGATATAACTCTGCTGGCAATGGATATTGTGAGATACATAACCATCATGTATGTATCCAAAGGCAGATGGATCAAAAGACCAGTGCCTATAAAATGAACTATGGCACCATCTCCTGGTGACCCAACCAAACTGCACTTCCAAGGCATAGCGAGACTAATGGAGTGTAGTCAAATCCATTGAAAGCAATAGCAAATGTTACAGCTGGTAATGAAGGTTTCAACTTACTAAAATATATTGTCATGGAGCAAACAAAGAGTTCTTAACCCTGTCCATAATCATTAGGGAATGAGTTATTTCAAATAATTGAGTGCTCTGGAAAAACTGACGCTTATCTCAATTTTTTTCTTTCCATAGTTAGGATAGAAATTCAAAATATAACCCTTCCCCTCCTTTGAAAAAAAATCATGCCAAACAGAAATTAACATTCTGTGGTAAAGCTAGTATTTGAATTCAGGTCCTTTTCCTTTGACTTTCAAACTAGAGCTGTTGCTATCAATCAACCTTGAATTTTTTAGGGAAAGTTTAAGTTAACATGTACATAAATACAAACACACACACACATACGAAGGTAAATTTTAGTAACAGATGTTAAGCAGAGAGTATATATAAAAATACATGTAAGATAAAGAAGCTCTCAAACAACTACCTTCATACACACTGTCCTGCTTGCCAATTAGATCTGGAGCTTGTCCCTTGTACCTGCACCAAACACGAAGAACATTGTTTTTTATATAAAACAGTTAGTACCAAAAAGGCAAATTAAGTCATTAGAACATTTTAAGAGGTCATTAATAAAGCAACACAAATTTTTAAAGTGTTTCATGTTATGAACTAATGTAATAAAAACTGCTGGTATGTAGTTATACACATGCTTACAAAATCAATGACTATTTTACCAAACTACTAGAGAGATTTCTGGGTCACCTACAACAACTCTTTTAATCACACTATCTTCCAGAAAACCTTAAAGATTTTTTTTTTTTTTTTTTTTTTTTTTTTTTTTTTTTTTTT
>NW_007726559.1:184724-300199 GCF_000696425.1 Galeopterus variegatus | reverse complement strand
GCAACCCTCAGTGTTGCCCCCGCACCGGGCCGGGGACCGGCAACGGGATTGCAACCCTCAGCGTCGCCCCCATGCCTCGCTCAGCCAGTGAGCGGGAACCGGTCTGTATGTGGGATCCGAACCCTCGAGCAGGAGCGCCACCGCGCTTCCCAAGCGGCGCACTATCCAGTGCGCCACCGGGCCGGCCCTAAAGATTTTAATAGTTGACAATAAGGGCAAAAAAACTACTCAATAGAAATTAAGGATGCAAAGAGACAATATTTTCATGGAACCTCATTTAAGCAAAACAGTCTATTGTTTTCATCAAGAAAAAGATCTTAATTGAGATGCCAGAAATATGGTGGAAAACATCAATGAAAAAAACTGACCATAAGCCTCCTGAGGGTTAAGGCAAAGGTCCTAACCACAACTTGCCAACAAGTCAATGGTTAAAACAGTCAAACTTCAGTGAAGGACCTGCTGCCATGCCACTATTCCTGGACTCTCAGCGATCCCAACAGGCTACCAGCTCTTCTGGGAACATAAATTCCTCAACCTCCTCCGTTTCTGCCCTTAATTCAGCAATAATAGGATTTCAAGGAAGGTCAAAAGTAACTCCTTCCATAAAATTACACAGTTCCCATATCTTAAGGTATGAGTTACTCTCATTCAGAGAGTCTGGATATCTACACAATTTCAAGGTACCTTTCAGAACTTGTTGTCTTGGATTTGGTCTTTAGGGCTAAATATTTCTCTCTGCAGCTGCCACATAACAGGTAGTATGGATTTCCACTCCCACATTCACCACCAAACCAGCCATCCACATAGGAGCCATTGCTGCGATAGCCCTGGCGGTTTGCACTGCGCCCACAGCCTGGGTGGTTTCTCTTCATGTGTTGATTGAAGCTGACGACACTACATTCACACAGTTCACACACCACCACTTCTTCTCTGTCTTCAGACTCACAAACATGCTGTACAAAATGATTCCATACCAAATTATTATAGTCAATTTAACATAAAATTAAGAAGAGATAAATAGATTACTTATGATACTAAATTAACTACTTTGTTTACATATGCTGGAATATTTGCAAGATGTTCATTAATGCAACACAAAAATTTTCTTTCAAATCAGAATTCAAATCAATCAGAAGATGTTCTTTGCCTTCCTCCACTCTAGTAAGTTACAAGTAACTGATTATCCTACTGAGAAATGAATTAATGAACATGACGATCTGCCCTATCTCAAAACTATTTTTTTAAAAACCCTCTAGTGAAAATAACTACTTTTCATTTGGTCATAAAATGCATGCCAGGGCCGGCCCGTGGCTCACTCAGCAGAGTGTGGTGCTGATAACATCAAGGCCACAGGTTCAGATCCCTATATAGGGATGGTCGGTTAGCTCACTTGGGAGAGCGTGGTGCTGACAACACCAAGTCAGGAGTTGAGATCCCCTTACCAGTCATCTTTTAAATAAATAAGTAAATAAAATAAAATAATAAAATGCATACCTATTTCCTGAATTTCTCACGAAAGTCATTAGGATTCATTTATCTTATTAACATAGCAGATTTTCTTCCTTATAGGACTTACACCTATGAGCTAGTCTCCCTGCTATGAAAATGTAATGCTAAACAATGTATACATTCAAATCCACTATGTACCCTGACCCTGGATGGAGGAATTTACAAGATCTAGATGGGCACTGGTTCCCAGAATGAGGCATTACAGTGATTAAATGGAACCTATGAAGGAGAAGAGCATGCATTCAGATAGCAGTGTGAACACAGCAGCATGTTATATAACCCAGCAGCATTTACTGGGACGTGATGCCTGTTTTGTAATCTATCTTTGATATCAGTATCAAATATTACTGCAATATGGCTCCATTCATCTAGTCTGGGGAGAGAAGTAATAAGAATCACAAGAGAGACTTTTTCTTATCGGTTTGTGTCAAAGTAACCTCAAGCATTAAATCCCCAAACCTCAGAATGAGACGTAAGACTTTTTAGAGTGTTTTAACTCTAGGCAAGGCTGCTGTTACTGTTAGTAAGCTGTATGAACAGGAGGGCAGGAAAATAAGTCAGAGCAGCCCCCGCTGCAGTCACACACACCCAGGTAGGCCAATCCAGTACCTCTGGGATCCACATTCCCAGAATATCATTGTCACTGGTCAGGTCTTGTCCAAACATAGCTTCCATTGCTTCATCATCAAGATCAATTTCCAATTCTTCATCTAAATTAAAGTCATACAATGCCCCTGGGTCTTGCTGCAAAGATATTCCTTCTCTCCGACTTTGATTCCTATGGGCCTGCACAGAGCGGTATAACCCCGCTCAGAACAGAACAAAAAAGGCATTTTATTTGAATGAATAAAATAATTCTGAATATTTTGCCAGTTCTTAACTGCCATACATGTAAGTGAGAACCTATCTCAGTTGATTTACTGGATCCCAGACCATATACATCAAATTGTACCTATCATACGTTTCCTCTCCTGTAAAATGGGGATAATAATAGTACTCATACCTCACTGGACTGTTAATAGGTGTAAATAAGATAATCCATGCAAAATACTTTATAATGTTAGTTACATAGTTTCTAGTTACATAGAAAAACACTCAATAAATGTTAGCCGTTACTATTATTTTAGGTTTACTTTTTAAAAATCAGTCCCCTTTCATTATATGGTAAATATACCTATATTTTCTAGGACGGTCTCAATTTCTCTCTCACTGTTCTCATAAATTATTGAATCATTAACTTATGTGCTAATATTTCAATAATCAAATTCTGTTTTGACAAACCACATATCTCAGGTTTTGGTTTGGAAAATACACTCCCTATAACTTATATTTTATATGCCCAGAATATATTCCTAGAAGAATTTGCTAATGTAATGAGGAAATTTATTTTTGCTTATCTGGGGCCTTACCTGGTAGTGAAGCCCTAAAGTCCACAGAATACCTCAGAAAGTCAAAGCCTCACTTTTTTAGCATAATGCCCTTTCTAGCTCCTTCTCACCACTGATGCTAAATATTAAACATGCATCATCACTTCTTAGATTATAATTTCTCAAAATCTACAAGTGGCCAATATAGCCTCTGCACCCAGAGGGAACTTAAAAATAAATCTATGAATTTACGCTATGATTTCAATTAAGGAAAACTATGTAAATGTGTAGAAAATAATATGCAAATAGTTGTGTTAATGTGGAGAGATATAGTACTCAGTATCATTAGTTTACATCTTCTTTAGTGTTGCTTTTATATTGATTTTAAAATAAAATCTTTTACAAAGAAAAGGATGTGAAACATATAAGTACCTGCTCTTGCTAGCAATGTGCGAGCAGCTAAATCAAACTTGTGTCTTCTTGTTACTGCTGAACGACCCCTAGCTGGTGGTCCACTTCCAGAAGCTGCATTCTCTGTATGATCCAGATTATCAGGGCTACAAGTGCAAGTTCAAAAGTAACACAAATTTTTAAAAACCATCATGAGAAGAAAGCATAGGTGCAAGCTTACTTGTGGCATTCTTTTTCCTCCAAATACCGCTGACAATAAAATATATCTTTAATAAAACTTTGAAACATAATCTTCTATCCCTGGTAAACCTCCTAAATTATAGATATGACATATCCTATGCTCTCAGCAATCATTTTGTCTGATTTTGAATTCTGCCAACAATGAAATGATGCTTAATGGATATTCAAATTCAAATGAAGTCAAATATGATCTTAACTAAATCCTAAGTCAAATACTTAAAAATTTGAAATGATTGAGAATCCTTGCCTAGGAGAAACAGATATTTCAAAATAAGTTATGGAAATATTCACTGAGCTTGTTAGAAAAAGTCTGCATGTTATATAAGACATAAGCCATATGACTCCATGGTTAAAATGAAGATGATTTAAAGTCATAAGTGCTGAAGAAGAAAAGATTTTTGGGAAAATTGTATATTTGATTACACCTCATTTTACACTAGGCATTGTCATAGAATTCTTTCTACAACTTACAGGATATATTGTAGTAGATATTAAAAACTATAGAAGAGATGAAAATTAAAATTTAATTACACTGAGACAGAAAAGATTTCAAAGTCCATTTCTACCAAATGCATTAATTAAAACAATTTCTAAAATTAAAATAATCATTGTATGGGTCGGCCCCGTGGCTCACTCGGGAGAGTGCGGCACTGGTAGTGCCAAGGCCGTGGGTTCGGATCCTATATAGTGATGGCCAGTGCACTCGCTGGCTGAGCGCGGTACAGACAACTCTGTGCCGAGGGTTGCGATCCCCTTACCGGTCAAAAAAAAAACATTGTATTTTATATCACTTACAAGTATACGAGATAAAAGTGTTTTATCAGCATGTTTATTTCAGAATAAACTTGTTTTAATTTTCAGTTTCCTTTTTTCAGCTCAATTTTGAACTTCCTTCTTTCCATGAAAACCTCCATTTAAGTCAAAATGCGTCATGTCAGTAAAAGGTCATGAAAATCAACTACAGTGTATATTGAGAAGTTAAAAAAAAATTTTTTTTTTTTGTCTTTTTTCGTGTCCGGCAACGGATCGCAACCCTCAGTGTCGCGCCCATACCGGACCAGGACCGGCAACGGGATCGCAACCCTCGGTGTTGCTCCCGCACCTCGCTCAGCCAGTAAGCGGGAACCGGTCTGTATGTGGGATCCGAACCCTCGGCGGGAGCGCCGCCACATTCCCAAGCGGCGCACTGCTACAGAGCGCCACCGGGCCGGCCCGAGAAGTTAAAATTTTAAAAAGATTTTTAAAATAAATAAATAAATAAATAAAGAGCCACATTAAAAAAAAATGTGTCATGTCATTTTACCTTTCACAGAAACAAGCTTGGGCTAAAATGTCCATCTTTTCATATACCTATAGTTATCAACTTTATACACCATTTATGAAGGGAAATAAATGAGGCTTTGGAGGCGTCATTTATAACATATGGAACAGAAATATAGAAATTGGAATTTCACCTTTCACTAAAGCCTTCCTCCATTTCAGCAGCATCAGCTGATGGTATCTCTCCTGGTGACTGCAAATAACAGGGATCATTTGACTTCCCACCATTGCCTAGAACTGCTGCTCCATGCCTGGAATCTGCTGTGCTGCCTGACTGGGGCTCTTCCTCATCCTCATGCCCAGGGTGCTCTATCATCCACATGGCAAGGACAGTGATGTTCTGGGCATCAGCCTCTCCTCGAGCACCTGCACGGGGGGAAAAAGTCTGACACTGACTTTGGGCAAAGTAATTAGTTATTTATTCTAAGACTTTAAGAGTGTTAGCTATGATGCCCAGGTAACTAAATCTGGTGTTAAAAATTTTACAAAGTTTTATGGCCTCTTAAAAAATGCTATCTTTAATAAGATAGAACTTCTTATATCCACATATACTGATATACAAAACTTATCCTACCTGTCGCTTCCATAGCTTTCGCAATCTGCCGGAGAGAAAACCCCATTTCCAGCAAGGGGACTGCAATTGCTGGAGGAGGAGGAGAAGTTGAAAGTCTACTGCTTGGGTCTGACAAGGCTGAGACAAAAGAAAGAGGGGAGGCCCAATCACTACATATCGAGAGAGCACAGCTCATCTGTGCTGAAACTAAGGCTGGGTTAAGATGGGGTTTAGGTCCTCATTAAAGTCCACAGCATAGAGTTTAAGAGGAAATGATGAAATGGTGCTCCCTGAAACATCTCTTCTTTAAATTTAATTAGACAAATTATACTCAAACTAGTAGATGCCCTGGGAAGGCAATCAACATTAGGGCTAATAAAAAGCTTGAATAGTATAAAAGGGCTGGAGGAGGTATTGTAGAACCTTTCTAGCACTTATGAGAGGTAAATTAACACCAATTGCTAAACATAGAAACTGGATAAATTTCAATATTCATTTAGAAATTAATTTTATGATGCTGTCCTAAGTATTAAAATACAGGTTATACTTAAATCATTCAAAGTTTGGCATGTTCACACATGTGCACAAAGTATTTGATAGATATTTACACACTGGGAGACACAATTATGGTCTGACTTTGGAGTTTTGGCAGATCTGGGTTCAAATTCTGGCAAGTTTCCCTACTAGCTTTTTTTGGGTGCGTGTGATCCGAACCCTCGGGCGGGAGCGCTGCCGCGCTTCCCAAGCGGCGCACTATCCAGTGCGCCACCGGGCCGGCCCCCCCAATTTTCTAATACTGTCCAAATTTAATAAAATTTTACTCTACTAAGAATATGCTAAATGTATAACTAAATGTGATTAAATTTGTGATAGCTATATAGGTTATTCACATAGATAAACCTGCTAGTAATACAAAATAAACCAGCTGAAAAATTCTTTAATTTTTTTTTTAGTTTGAAATAATTCCCCTCTTCAAACAATTTCAAACTTACAATAATTTACAAGAATAGTACAAAGAACTCTTTTCCCATGAATTACTGAAGACTTAGTCACAGATATGATGTTCCATCTCCCCTGAATATGTTAATATGTAAATCCTACAAATAAGGGTATTCTTAGCATAACCACAATACAAAGACCAAAGTCAGAAAATTAACAGTGTTATCATCTAATCCAGATCTCATTCTAGTTTCACCAAATATGTTGATAATGTTCTTTACAGCAAAGGATCCAATCCAGGATCATCTTTGCATTTTATTTAGTTGTCATGTTTCTTTAGTCTCCTTCAATCACTTTGATACTTCTAAAAATTATAAGCCAGTTATTTTGTAGAATGTCCCTCAATCTGGGTTTGTCTGATGTTTCCTCATGATTAGATTCAGATTATGCTTTTTGGCAGGAGTATCACAAAAGGGATGCTGGGTTCTTAAACAACTAAAAAAACATAGAAAATATATGAAACAATGGTCTTTAGACATTAGACAATAGGCGTGTAGGACAGTAATTCCTGAGAGAAGGAAACAAATGAGGTGAGCTGTACAACTGACTCAGCTTATTGCCTATAGAGAATTTCCAAACTGCAGAGCAGTGAGGGTTAACCCAAATTAAATTTAGTAGTCCCTCTCAGTTAAGGAGACAGAGTTGAGATTCAGAGAGGCCATGGTGGCTAGAATTCACAGGGTAGAATACCAGAAAGGAGAGAGCTGCACAGAAAGAGAGCTCCAGAAATATGCAGAGGATCTCCCTCCTCCCCTCAAGTCTTCAGCTGATGTAGAACCTACCCCAAGGCTAGGGAAAGAACCACCAAGAAGGAACAGGCAGAACAATCCCTGGAGCTCACTCAGGGTTGAGAACAGTCTGTGTTATTACAAGCCAGAGTAAAAAACCTTTGTAATGCATTAAGCATTGGAAAGAATACGAAAAAAAGGTATTGGTTCAGTAGTGGGGGGGAGGGGAAATTAGCCCCAGACAAAAGGTTGTCTTGGTCCCAATTAACGAAGTTTAAAAGCAAGGCTTGAAAGGATCAGATTGTTTCCAAGTAACTTAACTGTATTCCAGAACAAAGCTAAAGTATATTTAAAGAAATACAAAATATCCAGCACCCAATAAAGTAAAATTTGCAAAGTCTGGTATCCAATAAGAAATTACCAAGCATGCAAATAAAAAGGAAAGTACACTAAAAATGAGGAGAAAAATAAGTGAACAGAAATAGGCCCAGAAATGAGATGGATGATAAAATAAGTACAGAAAGACATTAAAACAGGTATTATAAATACAGTTGATTGTCATTATTTGCAAATTCCACATTTGTGAATTTGACTACTTGATAAAATTTGTTACCCAAAATCAACACTAATGTGCTTTTGTGATCATTTGCAGACATGCACAGAGTAGCAAAAAATTTGATTTTTCCAACACACATGCTCCCAGCTGAGGTCAAACAAGGTGACACTCTGCCTTCTTGTTTCAGCTCTCATACTGTAAACAAGTGTCCTTTTATATTTACTGCTACATTGTTTGCATATTTGTTCTTTTTGTTGGTGATTTCACTGTTTAGAATGGTACCCAAGCATAGTGCTAAAGTGCTGTCTAGTATTTCAAAGCACAAGAAAGGTGTAATGTGCCTTATGGAGAAAATACATGTGTTAGATAAGCTTCATTAGTGCATGAGTCATAGTGTTATTGGCCATGAATTCAATGTTAATGAATCAACACTATATATTAAATATGATATCTTTAAACAGAAAGACACATAAAACAAGGTTATATATTAATCAGTTGACAAAAATGTGACCAGAAGCTCACAGGAACCTAACCCTGTATTTCCCCTAAAAGTAATGGTTCAATATTTGCTAATTCAGTGTTCACAGTGACTTTCCAGAACAAAACTATTGCTAATAATGAGAACCAACTGTTATTATATGTATCCAGTAAGGCAGAGGAAAGATTGAGCATGTTAAGAAGACATGGAAGATGAAAACAAACAAAAAAACAGACCCAAATCAAACTTTGAGAGATGAAAACTACAATGTCTGAATGGAAAAACACATTGGATGAGATTAACAGCACATTAGACACTGCAGGAGAAAAGATTAATGAATCAGAAGATACAGCAATAAAAGCTACCCAAAATGAATAACAACTTTTTATGGAGCTTATAACATAAGCAGAAGTTAAGTGTATGACAACAAAAGTATGAATGCTGAGAAAGGGGAAATAAAAGCATCCTGTTAACAAGGCTATTTTTACTATATATGAAGTGGTATAATGTCACTTGATGGTAGACTGTGATAATTAAAGATGCATACTATAAACTTAAAAGCAATCTCTAAAAATATAAAACAAAGTATAGCTAATAATCCAACAAAGGAGATAAATGGAATAATAAAAAAAAACTCATTTAATCCAAAGAAGGTAGAAAGGAGAAAAAAGGCAACAAAGAACAGATGGGACAAAATAGAAAGATGATGTATTTAAACCCAACCATATCAATAATCACATTAAATGTAAACAGCCTAAACACCCACAGCAGAGAATATTGGATTGGATTTAAAAAGACCCAACCATAGATGCCTTTAAGAAGCCCACTTTAAATATAAAGACACAAATGAGTTCAAAGTAAAATGATGGGAGAAAATATACCATCCTAATGCTAATTTCTTTTGTTTAAAAAGTAGGAATGGCTATATTAATATCAAAGAAAGCATATTTCACAGCAAAGAATATTATCAAGGATAAAGATAGTCATTTCATAATAAAAATGGAGGTCAATTCATTAAAAAGACATAAGAATCCTAAATGTTTATGTACCTAAAGACAGTGCTTTAAAATACATGAAACAAAAACTGAGAAACGAAAGGAAAAATAGACAAATCCACAATTACAGTCAGAAATTTTAATACTGCTCTCTCAATAACTGATAAAACAAGTTGACAAAAAAATCAGTAAGAATAAAGAAGACTTGGACAACACTATGAATCAACTTTACTTGATAAAAAATTTACAGAACACTCCACTCAACAATAGCACAAAACACATTTTTTCCAAGAGCACATAAAATATTTACCAAAACAGACCATACTCTGGGCTATAAAACAAGTCTTAATAAATTTAAAACAATTCAAATTATACAAGATATGTTCTCTATTGACAATAAAAGTAGAAATCAATAACAGAAAAATATCTAGAAAATCCCCAAATATTTAAAAACTAAATAACATATTTCCAAATAATTTATAGGTCAAAGAAGATATCAAAGGTAGATTAGGAAGTACTTTAAACTGAATGAAAATGAAAACATAGCATTTCAAAATATGTGGGTTACACCTAAAGTAGAGGGAAATTTATACCACTAAAAACACCTATACTAGAAAAGAAGAAAGGTCTGATATGAGCACATTATTTTTCTTCCAAATAGCCATAATTCAATTTATAGCTTCCAAATGAAGAAGAGAGCTCGGTTTGATGGGACAGTTCTCCTTCATTAAAATCACTATTTTACCTTCAGTGAAAAAACCCCACAATGCCCACATAATAAAGTCCCACACATCTGGAATGCCAAGAGGTTTGGTTGTCATAATGCATGACGGCACACGCACCTGTGCGGTTAGCTGGCCTTGCTGACTGGGAATCAGGAGAAGTTAAGCTTTGCCTCCTTCCTACTTCATCAGAAGGAGAGGTTGGTAACGATGATATTGGAGGAGTCTGTGCACGACGTGTGGGAAGTACAGTGGTAGTTGGGTAACTAGAAAACATTTGCCTTTAAGAAAATAAGCGGTTAGCATAAAAATCCAATTAGGAAATAATATACACATCACAATCTTCTTACAGAAGAATATGGAACCTGGAAGATTATACAGGTTAGTTATAGTTTAATGGAGGATGGGGAGATAAAGACTTTTCTGTTTTAAAAATCATTATTTCGGGCCGGCCCGGTGGCGCACTGCTACAGTGTGCCGCTTGAGAAGCGTGGCGGCGCTCCCGTCGAGGGTTCGGATCCCACATACAGACCGGTTCCCGCTCACTGGCTGAGCGAGGCGCGGGAGCAACACCGAGGGTTGCGATCCCGTAGCCGGTCCGGTACGGGCGCGACACTGAGGGTTGCGATCCGTTGCCGGTCACGAAAAAAGACAAAAAGGAAAAAAAAAAATCATTATTTCGTAGAGTACTTTAACTATAAAGGCAAAATGCCAGCAACATAGCAGGTAGAGGGAACACAGAAGTTAAAAAAGAAGAAAAATCCCTGCCTTTGTGGAGTTTTCCTTCTACTATAATATCAAGATGACAGGGGTATTTTGGCATGCATATTGCAGTTGAAGAACAGAGAAGATTTTTTTTTATTATGAATATTCATGAGATACAAAGCTGATTGTCCCATGAACAATTTTTACAGATTTTGAGAAGATTTTTAAACATAGATAATTTGCAGTTACTTTAAATATAAATTCACTAGCTAGCCATGAAATTATTCACGTGGATTCAAAGTAATAGTTTGTAGGCAAATTATAAAAACAAAAGCACAGCTGAAAAACAGTATATGAATGACATGCCAGCTGTACACAGCCGGGAAAGAGGCCCTTTTATACTGAGAAGGGAGACACTGACTAGAGAATAATGTCCAGAAAGATCCTCATTGACTGCTCTCTTTAGATTCATCTAAAAGAACTAGGAACTTTCTAAGCATCAGAAAACCACTGACTCTCTGCTCAAATAACTGTAATATAATGATATACACATAGGGAGCAGTAGTTCCCTGATTTATTCTTCTGTTAAATAATGTTAAGCCAGGCAGCGACAACTGCAGCTCTAATGAAGTCCCAGCCAATAGCAGGGAAACAAAGACTGAGAAGAAAATAGTCAAAAGGCCTGGTAAATGCCTGTGGGAGCAAGGGGGCATTATTTTACCATTGAATCCTATGCCTACACTAGTCAGAGCTTACAAGGAGACAAGGAGTCACAGTGCTACTGATCCTCTATGGATGCTCTGAATTCTGTAATTACCAGAGGGATTAAAAACCATATTAGAATATACTATCATTCCTCTTCCTCCTTTTTTGAACAGAAGCATCTCCTGGAACTGAGTTACACAAGTGAGAGAGCTAAGAAGCAGGAGGTGTATGGGGACTGGCAGTGGTAGCTACTAGGATTAGAGTTCCTTCTGCAGAAAACTATAGCAGTAATCTCAAAGAGTCAGCTGAAGACTACTGCATCGGAATCACTAGGGAAACTTAACTGACATGCAAACTATGGGCCCTGACCAGACTTATTGAATCAGACCTGCTGGAGGATACAACCCCAGAGCTTTAAAAAGCCTCCCCCAGGTGGCTCTTGTGCACAACAAAAATTGAGAATAACTACAATAATAGCTACTCTCTCTCTACGACATTAGTCCACACAATGGGAATAATGATCTGTTAACTAAGGGAAGGGGGAAAGAAATATGAAAAAGGGAGACTGACCACCCCGCTTCCTTTATTTCACTTAAGCCATAGTTAAGAGAGCTCACAAAACAGTCTTTACCTAAAGGTTTTCTCTCAAAATTTTTCATTTGTGCATACATCTGACAAACTGAAGCAAAAATAAATTTAAATAAGTAAACATTATTTGGAACCTGCATGCCTATTAGAATAGGGTTGGCTGAAGAAGCACGTAAGACATGCTCCTTCATTTGAAAAGTAGACTTGTTTGATCTTATAAGAAGAACAAAAGTATAGTTAAAGAATCATGCTTAAAAGGGAAATAGAGAAAACTATTTTCATGGACGTGAGCTTTTTCCTGAGACATTATTCAAAATACAAGTATTTTCTTTTTTTTTTTTTTCCTTTTTGTCTTTTTTTGCTGACCGGTAACGGGATCACAACCCTTGGTGTTGCACCTGCACTGTGCTCAGCCAGTGAGCGGGAACCGGTCTCCACATGGGATCCGAACCCTCAGCTGGAGCGCCGCCGCGCTCCCAAGCGGTGCACTTCTCCAGTGCGCCACCGGGCCGGCCCACAAGTATTTTCTTTTTGAGAAATAAAATATACAAAAGCTTTGGGCCGGCCCGGTGGCGCACTGGATAGTGCGCCGCTTGGGAAGCGCAGCGGCGCTCCCGCCCGAGGGTTCGGATCCCACATACAGACCAGTTCCCGCTCACTGGCTGAGCGAGGCACGGGAGCAGCACTGAGGGTTGCAATCCCGTTGCCGGTCTCCGGTCCGGTACGGGGGCAACACTGAGGGTTGCGATCCATTGCCGGACACGGAAAAAGACAAAAAGACAAAAAAATATATATATATATATATACACAAAAGCTTAGCCAAAAAAAAAAAAAAAAAAATCATCACGTAGTGTTGGGGTACTTGCACCTCAGTGGCATGGCTGATTAGACCCGAGGCCACTACCCGAGGCTATGAGACTTAGGGCAAGTTATTAACCTTCTGATGGACATTTCCAACTTCAATAAAATGGGTTTGACTATATAATCTCTTAGGGTCCTTCTAGCTCTAGAGTACCAGGATTCAGCTGGGCACACTATTCATAAGAGAAAAATTGTGCCTTCAGAACCATAGGCATCAGTACAGCAGACATTAAAGGTCAACTTCTCTACCTGAGAAGACTAAGTGGCATCACTCCTGGGGACTCAGATGCAGGCACTGTTTCTGTGTCAGTGACTGGAGTGGTGGCAGTTGTGGTATCCTCCAGGGAGCTGCTCATAAAGGAAGTCGTGCTAGAGGCTGATGGGCTAGTGGTAACTGGTGTCTGTGCCTGCTGGGCTTGGTCACTTTCTTCAGTTTGTTGATCAATCTCTGTAAACCAAAATAAAGGTTAAGAAAGTAGTAAGAACCTGTTTTTTTCAAAAGTGATAGTGGGAATGGAAAACATTTTTAATTTTAAGTTTCTAAAAATATTTCACAAGTGTCAATTTCTATGAAAGATGTACAGAAAAAAAATGTTCTTACGTATATACATACTTGTATTCACTATTGTACTCATTCTTCTAGACTCTACAGGCAGTACTGTAACAAACCCTTACAATTATTCATTTCTATTTTCACAGAAGAGGGTTCTTTTAAAAAATAAAAGTCTCACTTTTGGTTGTAAGATTTGACAAGAGGCTTCCTAAAGATATCCAATCATTAAATCTGTGTTTCCTTAACACTTTGATTATGATGCCTATCCTTAGTCTACAAATAGGAAAAGATAAAGGCATGTAAATATGAAAATAAAAACCTAGACAGAAACTCCATACTTTAAAAAGGATAATAACTCAAAAAAACAAAACAAAAACACTCCCAAGAGTAAAAGGAGAAAAAAAAAAGAATTTGCTGGCAAACCTCTTTTCATGGCACTGTGCTTTATTACCCTTTCAGAGATTACATTTGTTTGTTTGTTTGTTTTTAACAAATTGAAGGTTTGCAGCAACCATGCTTCAAGCAAGTCTACTGGTGCCATTTTTCCAATAGCATGTGCTTCATGTCTCTGTGTCACATTGTGGTAATTCTCACGATATTAACTTTAAAAAAAATAAAATAAAAAACTTTTTTACTGTTGTTATATCTGTTATAGTATTTATGATCAGTGATCTTTGATGTTACTATTTTAACTGTTTGGGGGCACCATAAATCACACCCACATAAAATGGCAAACTCAATATATAAATGTTGTATGTGTTCTGACTGCTCCACCAACAGGCCATTCTCCATCTCTCTCCCTCTCCTCAGGCCTCCCCATTCCCTGAGACACAACAATACTGAAATTAGGCCAATTAAGTGTTTGAGTGAAAGGAAGTGTCACACATCTCTCACATTAAATCAAAAGCTTGAAAAGATTAAGCTTAGCGAGGAAGGCATGTTGAGATAGGCCAAAAGCGAGCCCTCTTGTGCCAAACAGCCAAGTTGTGAAAACAAAGGAAAAGTTCACAAAGGAAATTTAAAGTGTTGCTCCACTGAACACAGGAATGATAAGAAAGCAACACAGTCTTATTGCTGATGTGGAGGAAAGTTTTAGTGGTCTGAATAGAATACCAAACCAGTCACAACATTCCCTTGCACCAAAGCCTAATCTAGAGCAAGGCCCTAACTCTTTTCAACTCTATGAAGGCTGAGACAGATAAGGAAGCTGCAGAAGAAAAGTTTGAAGCTAGCAGAGGTTTGTTCATGAGGTTTAAGGGAAAAAGCCATCTCCATAATACAAACGTACAAGGTGAAGCAACAAGTGCTGATGTAGAAGCTGCAGCAAGTTATCCAGAAGATCATTGATGAAGGTGGCTACACTAAACAACAGATTTTCAATGTAGACAAAACAGCCTTATATGGGAAGAAGATGCTATCCAGGACTTTCATAGCTAGAGAGTAGAAATCAATGCCTGGCTTCAAAGCTTCAAAGGACAGGCTGATTCTCATGTCAGGGGATAATGCTGCTGGTGACTTTAAGTTGAAGCCAATACTCATTTACCATTCTAAAAATCCTAGAGCCCTTAAGAATTATGCTAAATCTATTCCACCAATACTCTATAAAGGGACCAACAAAGCCTGGATGACAACACATCTGTTTATAGCACAGTTTACTGAATATTTTAAGCCCACTGCTGAGACCTACTGCTCAGAAAAAAAAAAATTCCTTTCAAAACGTTACTGCTCATTGACAATGCACCTTGTCATCCAAGAGCTCTGATGGGGATGTAAAAGGAGATTAATGCTGTTTTCATGCCTGCTAAAACAACATCCATTCTATAGCCTATGGATCAAGGAGTAATTTGACTTTCAAGTCTTATTATTTTAGAAATACATTTTGCAAGGCCATAGCTGCCACAGATAGTGTTTGCTCTGACAGATCTGGGCAAAGTAAATTAAAAACCTTCTAGAAAGGATTCACCATTCTAGATGCCATTAAAAAAATTGTGATTCATGGGAGGAGGTCAAAATATCACATTAACAGGAGTTTGGAAGAAGTTGATTCCAACCCTCATGGATGACTTTGAGGAGTTTAAGTCTTCAGTGGAAGAAATAACTGCACAAGTGGTGGAAATAATAAGAGATCTAGAATTAGAAGTGAAGCCTGAAGATCTGACTGAATTGCTGCAATCTCATGATAAAATTTTAACAGATAAGAAAGTTGCTTCTCATGAATGAACAAAGAAAGTGGTTCCTTGAGATAAAATCTACTCCTGGTGAAGATATTGCGAATGTTGTTGAAATGACAACAAAGGATTTAGAATATCACATAAACTTAGTTTATAAAGCAGAGACAGAGTTTGACAGGATTGACTCCAATTTTGAAAGAAGTTCTACAGTGGGAAAACTGTCATTAAACAGCATCACATGCTATAGAGAAATCTTTCATGAAAGGAAGAATCTACTGATACAACAAATTTCATTGTTGTTTTATTTTGAGAAATTGCCACACCCACCCTGATGAGTCAGCAGCCGCAGAGGCATGGCCCTCCACCAGCACAAAAATTATGACTCGCAGAAGGCTCAGATGATCATTAGCATTTTTTGGCAATAAGGTATTTTTTAATTAAGGTGTATACATTATTTTTTTCTTAGACAATGCTATTGCACACCTAGTAGACTACAGTACAAAGCAAACATGACTTTAATATGCACTGGGAAAACAAAAAACTTGTAATAAAGTGTGACCTGCTTTACTGTGACGTTCACCTTATTGCAGTGGTCTGGAATTGAACCCACAGTAACTCCAAGGTATGCCTGTATTGAGTTAAAATGTCTAAAAGTTTACTATTTATATATATTTTTAAATTATCTGGTAAGGGAGCCTCCAAATAAACCATCAAAATAGAAGTTGCTAAAAGACAGCTAATTCTGTTAGGTTGCTAAATGGCCATGGCCCTTCATAATCATCATCATCTTAACATTCCCACCGTGCACCTCTCTCTGCCTATTTACTGCCTAAGCTAAGACAGGAAGGAGGGAGTAAAGGCAAAGGAAAGGAAAAGATAAGGGGAATGGAAAGAGGAGAGGGAAAGGAGGGAAAAAGAACAATGTAAGCTCTATGAAGGCAAGGGACTTTGTTTTAGTCACTGCTACCTCTCCAGAACCTAGAAAAGTACCTGGCATATAGTAGGCACTCAATAAACATCTACTAAATGAATCTCATTTTTATTTCAGAATTCATACTATCCCCAAAGGTGAGGAAAAAGATTAAATGGGTTTTTTTCCCCACACACGGGTATATAGTTCATGAAAGTAGTAGGCTTTAAATTGTCCTTTAAAATGTCTCCAAAAAGTCATCAGAATATTATATAATTTGAATCAGATCAATAAATATTTGAGTACCTCTTGTGGCATCAGTTAAATTTCAGTTTTACAAAATGCATTAATAATTATCAAGTTCAAATGCTTGTGTAGGTTTAAAATAGAAAATTATAGGCAGATAAATAGATGATTACTAATAGAAAAATAACAAAATAGAATTGTTTGCCTTCCAAAGGAAAAAAAAATGTGAAAAATTTTTACAAATCACTTACAGAATGTATTACTTCTGACATATGAATATAAATAATTTCAACAGCACAAAAGCAAAAAAAAAAAAAAAATCAGATAACATACCTTGCTTAATTTTGCCACCAAACTGGTCTTCCAAAAGCCCATGGACCACTAATTTATAGATCATGGCTTGAGCTCGTTCCAGATCGGCTAATCCCAAAGCTCTCTTTATGGGTGACCGCATCACTGCTCTCTTCACCATGTGTCTCATCAAGAACTGCAGGGCTGCACGCATCTCCACATCTTCGTGAACAACTGGAGAGCTGGCACAGTCTGAATTGTGGCCATTTTCAGCCAGAACTTTTGGTATTAGCAACAGTTCAGCATATTTACTACAGCCAAGAAGAGCACTAAGTGATTTCATAGCACCAAGGTAGAGATAGGACAGCTGAACTGCTCTGATTTCTGACTGGGCTATGTCATGATTTTTGGACACGTGTTCATGATTTTTTCTTTTTCCTTCTGTTACTTGATGCTGAGATTCCACACCTTGTAGTGTTGGATCTAAAGAAAATGAAGCTATTTCATTTTCTGATTTGGAGCTTATGGTACCCTGACTTTTCACATCATCAGAGGTTAAGCCTATTCGCATATCTAAAGCAGACTCACTCTCAGGTTTCTGCTCAACGTCACCTTTCTCCTCAGACTCATGTCGGTGTTTCTTTTCATGTCGCTTGGTGCTCTGTTTTCCCATGTCTTCATGAATGCCAGTCAGATACGTTAGGTCCAGCAGCACAGAAGCTGTCAGACCTCGGAATCGCGCCACGTCAAAAGGCAGTGGTTCACAGGGTTCCAGATTATACAGTGGAGTATCACTAGGCGACCAAAAAGTTGGGAAGCTTTAATAAAGACCAGAATGACACAGGAAGAAGCAAGTGAGGGAAAGACAGGAGGAAGGTACAGAAAATAATGTAGACAAAATAAGATGCATTATGTACACAATACAGAGAATAATTTACATACACTAGAGAAGTCATTACAAACAAAGAGAAAAATGAATCTATTATGAGAAAATGTGGAGATGTGATGTAAATGCAAAAGCAATGAGATGTATCTGTGTTTTCAAATGAGAATATTCACTATTATATAATATAAGCCAGGAGTCAGCAAACTTTTTGTAAAGGGCCAGATATTAAATATTTTAGATCTTGCAGGGCACATGGTCTCTGTTGCAACCACTCAACCCTGATATCATAGAGCAAAGTAACCATTGATACATCTGAACAAAAGGGTGTGGCTCTATAACTTTACTTACAAAAACAAGAAGTGGGCCAGATGTAGTTTGCCAATCCCTGATGTAAGCTATTTGAACAATTTGTATAATAAATCTAGTTTATCATGTGGGTAATGGCTATTTACAACCTAGTTCAGAGAAGACTTTGTTTCACTAAAAATTTCACTCTGCAGCTTTCCACTAATCCTTCTAATTTACAGTTTAAGCAAAAATATAATTACATATTTCCTGATATTTGGCAAGAATTTCCTAAAGTTTAAGAATGTTGTAATCACATAAAATGTAATAGAAAGCTTTAGCAAGTATGTAAGGTTTTGTTGTACTAACCAAAATCTTGGCTCTATCTTATCTTCCTAATCTTATTTTCCTCTTGGCTCATTTTTCTTGTTTTAATTAATTAATTAATTTTGCTATATTGCATGCATCTTAACAAGATATCAAAATCCTTTCCAAAACAAGGCAAAGAATGAAAGAAAAAGTAGACACTTTCATGTAACTTTGTAAAATTGACATTGGTTTCTTAGCTTGATGGAGTGGAGTGGTGAGAGACAAGAGTCCTTCAACCTCTGAAAATGTGTAAACTTTATCCATGTATATTTCAGCTGAGTGGTCCATAGCATTGATTAGATTCTAAAACAGTACTTCCTCCAAAAAACACTAAGAACCACTATTCTAGATATTGTTCCATGTCATAACATATATCTTTATAGGAATTACATTAGGCGGTATAATGAAATTACATATTATCATCAATAAATCCATATTTTCAAATGATACAATTATGTGGAGTTGGTATATAAGTGAGGCCCCTTATCAATGAGACACTTGACATGCTTTCTTTGAAACACATGAAGTTTCTATTTCACACAAATCCTATCTGAATGCAAAGCCATCTAAATGCTTTTAATTACTCAGTTTATGACAAATAAATGTAATTTCCATATCAATTCAAAATGTTGCATATTGAGGGGATAGAAATACATGCTTTAAAAAAAAGGCAAAGCAAGAAACTTAAAATCACAGATAATACAAAACCTAATTTTAGTTACACAAACATTCCCATCTTATATTCAGAGCCCTCCTAACACAAAATGTAACTGACAGATCAGCTGGCTAGCTTTTTACTATCCTAGTGTGTAATGGTAATGATCAAAAAGCAGGAAGCCAAATGGAAAATAGAAAGAAGGGTCCCAGTTAAACCAAACTAGTAAGCTTACCATTTCTTCCCCAAACAAAAAGTATATATTTCACAAACCACTAATATTTCAAAGAACACGTTTGGGAAATACTCCTTTATGAAATCACAGTACCAATACCCAGCTATATAAAAAAAATTATTTAAAAAGTTAACAGGCAGCTCACCTAAAATACATTATTACTCACTGTCCATAGGCAATGGAGCATTTCACCATTAAATACTTATTTGCTAAAAGTGTAACTCAACAAATCATACCTGATGGTAATTTCTGCTTCATCCCATTGGACCTTGGCAGACGTGCTGCCCTCTTTGACCACTCCCAGCAGCGTGGCATGGCGCCCAGTTTGCTTGTGAACACACCGACCTCCAACTCTAAGACCAGCATCAACTCCTCCTATCACTGCCAGCACAGGCCACACCTCTAAGCAAAGAGTCCTCAGCTGCGGCTCTGAGAGGTCGGCAAGGCCATGCCTATTATGTTTACCTTTCTCTTCCTCTTTGCTCTCCTTCTCCTCTCTCATTTCATTTTCCTCTCGGCTCTGAACTGAGCGGCTTTTCTTTAGCTTCTGACCTGACTCTTTAACACATATCTTAATTTTGTGCAGCCTTTCCATCAATTTTTTGTTAATGCAGTAAGTCCAACGGTCTGTTCGGTGAAGGATACGAATAAGCTGAATAGTGGCCTCAGCCAGCACTGCCACTACTGGACTACAAATGGGGTCTCCTGGAAGTAAGTCTCGTGGTGTGCCACGCATCTGCATATCACAAATTTTCACCTATATAAAAGAAAATAGAGCAGAAAATGTGTGATATTAATAGTTCTCCTTAACTATTAGTCACTATAAATTTTAGCATATGGAATCCCATGTTAAACTAGTGTTTGGTCTCTTAATACATGTGTATTATACCATTTGGCCCTCAAAAGAAGTGAGGAAATGTTACAAACCTACTGAAGTTAATAGCAGTATGGTCCTCTGGAATAAGCTGCCCTGTCATTTAAATCTCCTCTATCCCATAAGTTCCAGAGCTATTAGGACCACTTGAAAGATAAATATACACCAAGCTGTATGTGACTGATTCAATTTAGTCCAAAAAAGTCTTGTCATCCTCAAGACTCTAGAATAACAGTTAGTCCTGGGACCATCTTATATTGTTCAAGAGGCACAAAGGTAAAATCATAAATGTAGATAATTGGGATATTCCCAATCTGTAAACACACTGCAAATAAGAAGTTAAGTGAGGAGCAAGACTTGGTTCAAATCAACTCTGCATAATCTTGGGAAATTATATTTTATCTCTCTGAGCCTTAGCTTTTTCATCTGAAAAAAAATGGCACTGATAATAGTATCTGTCTCCTACAGTTATTTTAAAGATTAAGTGGAATCATACACTAAAGTGCTTATTAATACAGTGTCAGGTACCCTGTAAATGTTTTAAAAAAATGTTAACTATTATTAGTATTGTTTTTCTCAGAGATTCTGAAATGTATCAAAAAAGCCTTCTGGCCAGAATAAATTGATTGATACACAGTCTAAGGCTGAATGAATTTTTTCAAGGTTCAAAAATGTTGGAAAGCATCAGGCCATAATTCTAACCTGAACACACCAGAATCTACTTCAGGCTGCAAGAATATCATCAGGGTAAAGGATGATACCAGGCACTAGACAGCCACTTTATTTCATCTCCAATTCAGTTTTTGTTGCCTAGCTCTTCAAGAAGCAGTTCCCCTCTCTCATGAATGGCTAGCCTTAAATCATAACTTCTTGAAATCTTTTAAATATATTTAAAAGCATAGAATAAAAGGTAAACTTTTGTGTTTAGGATTTACCAAATCTAGCACTTCTACTATGGAAAAATTATATCTGAGATAACTTGAAAATTTTCCACTACAAAATAACTAAAAATTCTTGAGACCAGACCTAACCTATACTACATCCCCATGTCAAAGCATGGAGTAGGAAGAAAAAAATATATATATATCCACCCACCAGCACAGGGAGACCAACCACAAAGAAGTTTATCTCTGCCTGGCTTTTAGATGAAGGGGAAAGAAAAGTATACAGTAGATGGGTATTCCCTTAATACTATTCTCAGGGGGTTCAAATTTACACCATTCACAAGCTCTGAGAACTCCCCCAGCTGAATGAATGGAAGGTAGTTTCCCCATCAAAACTGGAACTTCCATTATTCAGCTAATGGCATCTTATTATATTTGATTATTTCTAGATTTCTCTCTGATGTCCATAATTGCCAGTGAACCAGATTATCCGTAAGCTGATTCCTATAATTCCTATATTTGCACATATATTTGAAAGTTGACTCAGTATATTCAAATTGTCAGAATATCAACTAGTGCCTTAATATAGAATAAAGGCAATTTCTAAAAGTATCCAACCTTCTTCTAGAAGAATAAATCACCTGAGTCAGGTACTTTTAATGATAGAAATAGCTTATTATATTACAAACTCTATCTGATGCTAACAAATACTAATAAAAAACACAAAATATCCTTTACGCTTAAGTATAAAGGTTTGAGGTTTCATTACCTTTTCCCCTGGGTTGCTACTATAGAACATTACACATGGGTACAACTCTGCTGCATCCACATCTTCAAAAGCTAATTTGGGTTCCTACAGTGTGGCAGAGGTGAGGAAAAGAAAAAGGAAACAAAAATGTTTTATAAAATCGATAATATCTAACCACATTAAAATTCAAAGACCTTATGAGACAGAACAAAAGTTACTAGAGCCAAATCTCAATTAACCTTGCTAACCAAGGAAGTTCCACATATAATAAATGATCCTAATTTGTTCATCTGTTTCAAAAGTATTACTGGGCCTTTACTATCTTTTTGTTGCTTGTTTGGTGCTTATTAATGTAAGAATCAGAAAGTATTAGAGAAAAAGTAGAGGAGAGTGGATGATCTGTAAACTGAATAACTACCACTTGAATACCTGAGTTGAGCATAAATAAAAACAAGAAAACATGCAATACTTGTGAATGAGTTTCAGTACCTCTCCATTTTTTCCAAAGGAGATGGTCCTGGCTTCCATGTCTAACACACAGGTAATGAAATCTCCTTGAGTAAAGCTGGACAACGTCAGAGTCTGCTCTCCATTGTGATAGAGGTTACCACTGTAGGCCCTATAGAGCCACATATCTGAAGTAGTGCGATGGTTAAAGTCATGTACTGGCCAGCGAGAAACTCCAACACATGTGCCTTCATTACCTCTGTTTTCCTTCACAATGTAAAACTGAAATAAAAGTGGCAATGTTCATTAATACTCAAAAAAATCTGCTTATATGCTATTAACTGCATTAACCAATACCGGGAAATACTCATATATTTATAAGCAACATTTATGCATTTATGGAAACATGTTAAGTTTCTTTTCAGCCTAAGTGAAAATAACATAAAAATGAAATAATTTAATCAATTTATAAATATTTTTAAACAAATTTATTCTTTACCTTGTGATCATTTAGAATAACCTTTGAGTACCTATAACATTTAAAATAAGCAATTTTAGCTTACAACTTAATTATGAAGCTGAGGAGGTGTGACTAGTCCAGAAAATTATTAATGGAAAGCTTCAATTCTTTCCATATAGATTTTTTTACTACTCTCTTGCATATACATCTGTTCGGAGTTAACATAGCAAGCTGAGTCTGTTATTTTTTAAAAAGGCATGCTTACAATGCTGGCCCTTGGCTAGCACCTGGGAATGCAATTGGTAAACAGTTTCCTACATGGATACAAAACTTTCCCTAAGTGATAAAGGTAGTTCACTGTCCTAGAACGTTGGAACAAACAATGTGGTTTATGCTGAACACCTGCTTTCCTTCTGGGAGTCCTTTTTGGTACTTGACACGTGGAGGGTGCCTATAAGACCAGCCCTTAGTCAAAATCTTGAGCTCTGAGCCTCTAATGGGGTTCCCAAGAAACACCACATACATGTTGCTTGATGCATTTTTGTTGATAGGGAAAGACTGTGCTCAAAGGAGGAAGAGAACATAAGGAAGCCTGCACATGGATTCCTTCATACTCGTCTGTCTTTCCCTTATCATCCAGCTTCATATCCTTATTGTGTCATTATAATAACTCTCAGTCATGAGTACAACTATATGCTGAGTCTTATGAGTCCTTCTAGTGAATCTCTGAATGTGAGGGTGGTCTGGAGACCACTGACACAGTAGTGGCAGTGTCAAGCGGGAATGTCAGATCCTTCTGCCCTTTCCTGCGTAGGACGTGAGTTAGGTAATTGAAAGAAGATTCTGGCAGCTTTATGCAAGGTAGACATACTTTATTCTTCAGATGTGAGCTTCACATTATGCAAGGTAGACATACTTTATTCTTCAGATGTGAGCTTCACATTATGCAAGGTAGACATACTTTATTCTTCAGATGTGAGCTTCACATTATGCAAGGTAGACATACTTTATTCTTCAGATGTGAGCTTCACATTATGCAAGGTAGACATACTTTATTCTTCAGATGTGAGCTTCACATTATGCAAGGTAGACATACTTTATTCTTCAGATGTGAGCTTCACATTATGCAAGGTAGACATACTTTATTCTTCAGATGTGAGCTTCACATTATGCAAGGTAGACATACTTTATTCTTCAGATGTGAGCTTCACATTATGCAAGGTAGACATACTTTATTCTTCAGATGTGAGCTTCACATTATGCAAGGTAGACATACTTTATTCTTCAGATGTGAGCTTCACAGACATGCTTTATTCTTCCAAGACAAGCTCAGGCTCTACTCTGCTGACCCTCCATGCTCTGCCTAGCGGGCACAAGCCAAGCATTACATAATTACAACAAACATGCTGAATCAGTAAATGGGCACACATATGCAGTTATACTACTCTTATAACTTGTTTCTAGTGAATGTGCTGAATCTTGCCCATTTGTAACAGATGTAAGGTGAGAGATCTGACTAAACTTTCTCTACTTTCCTTACAGGCATCAGTGAGATTCACTAGAACCACCATGACTCATTAAAAAAGTCATGTGCCATATAATGATGTTTTGGTCAACAATGGACCACATATACAAGGGTGGTCCCATAAGATTATAATGGCTATACCATATAGCCTAGGTGTGTGGGAGGCTATACCATCTGAGTTTGTGTAAGTATACTCTGTGATGTTCACACAACAACAAAATCAGCCTAACAACACATTTCTCAGAATGTATTCCACCATTCAGCAACACAGGACTGCATAGTTACAGCATTACTGGGGAAAAAGAAAGAAAGGAGTAGGAAAAGACAAAACTCTGGTGCCTGGGTGGCTACGAAACAAAGTGAGCTGCTATCAGTTGTGGGAGGTAAAAGTTACCCATGGAATTTAAAAATTACCTTGCAGTTGCTCTCTCCAGGGGGAGAGAAAAGGGTTCAAAAATCCTTGAAAGTGAGCTTTGGGTGGACCAAATATATTAAAAGTGTGTGTTACTCTTTCCTCCAAGTGGGAGGAAAAATGGTTAAGTCAGTTCCCAGGACTGAAGCAAAGCTTTAAATAGGCTAGAGAAAATAAAGAAAAGAACCACTCCAGCTATTTCTTCAATCTAGATTTTGCCACTGCTTCAGCAGCTTCTCCCCACTACCCCCACTCCCAATAAACCCTGTAAATGCTAAATTTACTGCTAGCAGTTTGAGTAAACTTGAGATTTTGGGGGGAGAAAGGAAATTTTTAGAAACAGCTTTGTTTTATGACTATTGCACCTGGATGTATGACAAAAACTTATGTAAAATGTTATACTCTTATAACCTGATAAATGCTAAGGAATCATCCTGCTCAGGGAAAGCTGCAAAAGAGAACATGTTAGTGGGACACAATTTCCTTGTTTTATGCCACCAGTGGGTGAACTGGAATTTAAACTCTTTGAGTATTACAAACAAAACAAGTATCTGTAACTTTCTGCTCAGTGTCTGGAGGAGGCCACCTGGCTGCCGCCCATGTGTAGCAGCAGGTGTGCGCTCACCTGCCCCACACTGCCCTGCTTGGCCTCCCTTCTCCCGCAGGAGGTGCCCTCCCACCCACCAGCCTTGCTTGTCACCTAGACTTAAAACACAGCTGATCTGTCTAATCCTATAACATCTAGGCTTTATTGCTGCTCAGAAAAGCTGCTGGCTTTTTGGAATACTGAACTCATACATTTTAATTGCCTGGACCTAACTCTAAGCTAAAATCTGATATTGTATGCAATGGGCTGTTTTAAACCAACATGAGCTATTTTAACCTCAACTAAAAGCAGGCTCAATGACCAAAATTCAAAATCTGAGACTGTTGCTCATTTACGACACTCCTCTGTGGTGGAAACTATGAAAACATGGATACCTGCTGGACTGTCCAGGTCTCTTGTAGATGCCTGTGGAAAAGGGCTTGTTTTTTGAAGGAATCATGAAAATTTGATCTGCTGACTGACTATATATTTCTGATATACATACAGAAAGTTGAAAGTTGGAAGAGGGCATACCACAGGGTGCAATACCCCTCTGTCCACTCTTACATGATGTCCCAGTACTCTTGACTTATTATGTTCACTTTTCTGAATTAGTTGCAGTTTGCAACAATGGGTTGATTGACTCTACGTCCCTCATCTTTCTTCTAATAGACAACATACCTTATAAGGCAGTTTATTAAATGAAGCAGCCCAGAAAGAGATTGATCTTTTCTAGGCTGCTCACTGGATAAATGATCAGGATGAAAGAGGCAGAAGATTTTATAAATCTATTTTGAAAATAAAAATTTTTTTTAATTGAGAGTTAGTCCTGACCAATTCCTAACCTTTCTGGTTAAACTGTATAAACATATTTTTGTGTGAAAATACTTTTGTGTCTCTTGATGTCATCCACACTTAAGATAAAGTGATGTCATAGACAACAAAAATCCTTTAAAACTGACTGCCTTCAGACAATCCCTCTGAAACCAAGGACTCAATTATTCAGACTGAATTGGTCTGAGAGTGGAACAGAGAATTGGAACAGACAGTGGGAGGCCCCATGAGGGCAGGCCACATTAGGGCCCTGTTAACCTGTGCTACCTATTATATGTCCTGATTAGAGGTGCCCTAACAATTACAAACTCTTTGTTCCCAAGGATACCACATATGCCCTATTGGATTATATTTCTTTCCTTTTTTTAAAAATTCAGAATATTTTAACATTTGCTTGTACATATTTGTGGGGTACAAATATGTTATTTCAATACATAAATATACTGCACAATGATTCACTTAGGATAGATAGCATAGTTTTGTATCCCTGAGTTCACCATTTTTCCTCCTCCCCTCCCCGGCCTCTGGTAACCATTATTCTACTCTCTACTTCTATGAGAATCACTTTTTTTTTTAGACTCCACATAAGTGATATCATGCGGTATTTGTCTTTTTGTGCCTTACTTCACTTAACATCATGGTTTCCGGTTCCATCCATGTTGCTGCAAATGATAGGACATCATATTTTTTATAGCTGAGCAGAATTCCATGTAGATACACCACAGTTTTTTAATACATTCATCTGTTGATAGACATTTGGGTTGATTCCACCTCTTGGCTATTATGAATAGTGCTGCAATGAACATGGGAGTGCAGGTGTCTCTCTGACATATTGATTTCTCAGTTGGTTAGATCACGGTGTGATAACACCAAGGTCAAGGGTTTGGGATTATATTTCTTATGTGTGTGCCCTATCATGATACTACCTCAGCCATAGACCGGTCTGAGTTGTGCTGTGCTAAACTGATGCCTAAGCCACATACAGAAACTTAAGGATGAAGCCACATGGCTTTTTAAGATAGACTTTTATGGTTAATGAGATTTGTTTCAACTGGCTAAGTCTAGGACCCCTAAAAGGCATAACTGAAGTCAATACAACAGGTTGGTCTCATCCTGCTACATGGGGTCCTATTGATAGTTTTACTGTAAAGACACTGTGGTCAAGAGCCAAGGGAACTGTGTCATAAAAAAAGGAGTTAACATAGCAGAGGCTGCTATCCTTAGAAAGGCCTGCATGAAATGATGATGCTTGGTTGGCATCAGGGAACTTGACTGGTAAGCAGTTCCCTACACTAATAAAAAATTTCCCCAACTGATACGGTTGGCTCATTGTGTCTAGACTGTTTGTACAAACAACATTGTTTGTGCTAAACACCTGCTTTCCTTTTGGGAATCTAAAACTTTAGTACATGCCAGGCAGAGGATACCTATGTGACCATCCCCCAGTAAAAACCCTGGTCACGGAATCTCTAACTAGCTTTCCCAGGCAAAAACATCACACACATGTTGCTGCATTTTCACTGCTAAGGGAGCGTGCTCTGTGTGATCCCTCATGGGAGGGATATATCATGATCTTCTGACTCCTAATTTTTTTAAATTCTGAGATAATTTTAGAATTACAAAAGAGTTACAAAAATAGTACAGAGTTCCTGTATATCCTTCACTCAGTTTCCATTTATGTTAACATCTTACATAATGATAGAACATTTACATATAATGATTTTTTAAGTCTTTCTACATATCTTTATAAGATCCTGGGAAAAAAGAACTAAAGACAAAATGCTGAAAACTGTTTAGAATTCTACATACCTTCCACTGATAACACCCAGAAGTTACTCCAGTCGATGCCAATCCATAACCTTTTCCTCCACTACCATGAGTTAAAATCTGTCCATTTTCCACTACGCAACACTGAGCTTTCTCTGGGTCAAAAGATACTTCTTGTATAGGAAGATTCTCATCTTCTTCCTCCAACTCTCCTTGCTTCTGCCAAAAAGGAAGCTGGGTCAGAATTTTGGAGTAACCCAAGACTCAGGTAACATGTATTTGGAGGCTCCTTGGTTTTATTTCACAAACATTTATTAAGTATCTACTAAGTATCGGTTAATGTGCAAGGCAATAAGAACACAATGATAAATAAAGCATGGAACTTGCCCATAAAGAGCTTACAGTCCAATTAGGAAACAGAGACAAATAAGTAATGCCAGTATTACAGTAAGAGAATAATATGTTACACAATAGGTACAAAAGAAACATAAAAGCATTTAAGTGTCTAACCATGCCTGAGAAGGACAAGGTAAGCACTCAACAGGGGATGACTTCCAAACTGAGTCTCAAATGATGAGAAGCCATAAAGCAGAGGTCAAAGAAGGGAAAGGCTTGTAAGGCAGTGTATACAGCATGTGTCAAGGCATGGAGGTGCAACAGAGTTCAGTGATTTAAAGTAATTGCAAGCAGCATACAATATCTGGGGGAAGAAGAGGCTGGCTGGTTGGCTCAGGTGGTTAGAGCACAGCCTTGTGACACCAGGGTCAAGGGTTTGGATGCCCTTACCGGCCAGCTGCCAGAAAAAAACAAATGAGAATATCTGGAGAATGAGACTGGCAAAAAACAAACTTGTAAAGAGAAAGAACAAAATCATGGAAGGCCCTATATGCCATATTAAGTTTGAACTTTATAAACAATAGGGAGTGCCTACAAAGAATGATTTATATAGGCTATCTGTAATCAGATCTGTGCTTTATAAATATCATTTTATCAGGGGTATATAGGATGAAAGCAGAGAGCTTAATCAGGAGATTGCTGCAAGAGTTCAGGTAAGAAACAGTAAGGGCCTGAATTAATTCATTCAGCCATTCAATGAGCACTTATTAAGCATCTACTCTGTGCCAGGCACTCTTTCAGTTTCTCTACATGCAGCAGTGTATAAGACACATAAGATTTTTGCTCTCATGAAACTTATATTTTGAAAGCAGGAGACAGAAAATAAATAAATAAATATGGGCAATAAGTGCAATGTTGAAATTAAAGCAGGTGATGTGACAAAGAGTGTGTAGCAACTACTCTAGATTGATTAGGGAAGGACTCTCTGAAGAAGCAGTAATTAAGTTGAGACCTAAATGATAAGAAGTTTCTGTAAAACATATCTGGAGGGAATAGCCAGTTTAAAGCCATAAGGAAGGAACAGCTTAGTGTGTTCAAGAAACAAGAAGGCAAAGTGTTCAGAGTATAGCGAGCAAAGGGGAGAGGACAAGAAGTTCTAGATTTTATTCCAAGAATGATGAGAAACCATTGCAGTGCTTTCAACAAAGGGCTCACATGCTCTGATTAACAATTTTAAAAGATCACTCTAGATCCTGTGTAGAAAACGGACTACAGGGGATAAAAATGGAAGCAGAGAGACCAATTAGGAGGCTATTGCACAGTCGAGGCCAAAGATGATAGTGGCTTGGAATAGGATGATGACAGAGGAGATGAGGACATAGGAAAATTCAAGTTATGTTTTAGAGAACAGCCAAAAGAACATGGAGATTGTATGAATGGAGAAAATGGGAGGTGATAGAAAGAGAAGAATCAAGGATGACTCCTAGGTTTTTTGCATGAGTAACCAAGAGGCTGGGAAAACCTGGGAAAGGAACAGGATGTAATAGAACTAAGGATGCCATTTTTGACATACTGAATATGAGACGCCTATTTGACTATCATTCAAGTGGTGAGACAAGTAGAAAATAGATATGTAAGTATAGAATTCAGGAAAAATGCCAAGACTAGAATTAGAAATTTGGGAATCAAAGGCATATGGGTCTGAATAAGGTTTCTTTGGGTATGGGAAAAGGAATGGGGGTGACAGAAAAAGAAGGGGTCTGGGACTAAGCCCTGGGATACTCCAACACTTAGATTGAACAGAAAGAGTAAAAACCAATAAAGGAGGAAGAAAAAGACCATTGTACTGAGGTAGAAGGAAAACCACAAAAAGTGTGGGATCATGAAAACCAAAAGAAGAATTAAGATAGATGAATGGATGAATTCCAGAGGTGTTTTTTTTTTTTTTTTTTTTTTTTCAGCTGGCCAGTAAGGGGATCCGAACCCTTGGCCTTGGTGTTATAACATCACCCTCTTACCAACTGAGCTAACTGGCTAGCCCCTCAAGAGCTATTTCGGAGGTAAAATCAATGGAGCCCAGTGACTAAATGGATGGGAACATTAAGAGAGTCTAGAATTCCCAGAAATTCAGGTTTAGAAAATTAGGTGAATGGTGGTGCCACCAACAAAAAATGGGAAAGGAAGAAAAGGGGAATGGTTTGAGAGGGAGACATCCAGGCTAGCATTTAAATTTGGAAGGCACTGCATGTAGGTGAAAATAATCATGGGTATGGATGAAACTGCTAGAAAAGCAAAGGATAGAATTCTGAGGAACACCAACGTTTGGGATGTCATCAAAATGAAGGTGGCACCAAAGAAGAGTTGCTTCCAGAGGGAATCAAAGATTGGCAAAGGGTATATGGAGATCCAGGAGAAGGTAGTGGTTTGAAAACAACAGAAGGCTAGAGTTTCCAGAGGTAAAGTAAGATGTGGACAAAAAAGTGGACACTATATTTAGCAACTAACACTTCTTTGTCATTTAATTTTGGTGCCTTGATGGAAGATAAACAACTGGACTGAAGAGATAATGAGAAGTAAGGAAGTGGCTGAAACATGTAGACTACTTTCTGAGAAGCTTACTAGTAAAAGACAAGAGAGAAGATAGAGAAGTCTTCGTGGATAAAAATGTAATTTAGGCACGGGAGAATGAGAAATAAGCATGGTTATAAGCTGAGGGGAAGGGACCAGTGGAAAGGGAAACAGAATACAGAGAGAGGAGATGGAAAGACTGATAGGACAAGGTCACTCCAAGGAGCAGACATCCAGAAACTGGAGACAAGATATTCACTTGTGTTGTCTAAAAATACTTTTTTGGAAGAATCAATTACCTGTAATTTTATTTCTTGTTCTTTTTCCTTTATCTGAATAGCATGTTTGGCCTGAGCAATGGGTGTCTCCCACATACAGTCTGACAGAAGGGAAAATAAGCATTCAACAACCTGTTTTATTGAAGGAAAAAAAATGACAAAATTTGTAAAAAATGATTTTAAGTATTTTTAGAAAAGATATATCATGTAATGGTGATATTAAGTCGCATGTGAAGTTTGATTATACCAATGTCTGATAGCTACTTTTGGTGGTTATAAGTTAAATATCTTTTTTCAGAAAGATCATTAACCCACAGAAAGTGGATTCCATTGCTCTCATGTTATCTTACTATATGGACCTCTGATTAGGCCATACAACCTCACACATTTCTCTCTCTAGAGGCCCAAATCTAGTAAGAAATTCCACAGATTATCCTTTCCTCCTTTGCTTGCAAGTAATTCCCTATCCCCCTACACCTCATAACTTAATTTCTCTTTCTCCTTCTTTGAAGATGAAATAAAAAAAAGAAAGCAATCTTAAAGGAAGAAATTATGCTACTGAGTAAATGACATTTACAACTGAAGAAACTGTAAATTTAGATTTTGGATAAAACATGTCGTGGATATGGAAAATATCTTTTAATAACTTTAAAAACAGAAACCTGGGCCATTTGATCATCTTCTACACCAGACTCACAAGCTGGTAGCACAGCTTCAAGGACATGAAGTGCAAGGAGCCTTGTTCTTAGGTTACCAACTAGAGGAATACCTGGTGGGGGGAAAGAAAACATGTTCTTATTATCAATGTGACTTAAATTTGAAGTTAAAATTAGCTTCTTGAAAAAAGTCCCTGAGGTTACTAAGCATTTTTGGGTGAAATGGACTTTGTTTCAACCTATTTTTCACAAGAATTCCAGTCCCATCCTGTACCCTTAACATACATGAATAGTCATGTTTATGCCTCAGTTTAATGTATGTATAGTGGGAAAAGCACTATAATAACTACCTGTGACAAGTACTATGCTACGCATTTCACACACATTAACTCCATTAATGTGCATAAACCCTGAATTACAGCCCCGTTTTACTAATGAGGAAACTGAGGCTCAGAGAAGTATAGTAACTTGGCCAAAGCCACACTGCTCAGTAGAGGTAGAACTTTAAACAGGTCTGTTAATCTCTAAAACTCATGCTTATTATACCCTCTCACTGTCTCTCCCCCATCCATGCCCTGACTGCCTCACAGAGATTGTTAGGGTTAATGGGAAGTAAGCAGTTTGTACTTTTCTAAAGTAAGCCAAGGCAGAGACAGGATACTGATGCTTAAATACGTAGTCTTTTTAAAATATACATAACTAATACAACCAGTTGAAAATAAACCAATATCTGATTTTTCTTTCAAAAACTTAATATTGGGCCGAGCCCATGGCGCACTCCGGAGAGTGTGGCGCTGGGAGCGCAGCAGCGCTCCAGCCGCAGGTTCGGATCCTACATAGGGATGACCAGCGCTCACAGCACTCACAGCGCTCACTGGCTGAGCGCGGTGCGGCCGGTCTCTAAAAGGACAAAAAAAAAAGAACTTAATATTATATAAGCCTCATCTTATTAAAGGGCAAAAAACTGTTGTAAGTTATACTAGCTAAGAAAAACTACTAAAGTATATTGAGAATGTAAACATATAAATAACATGTACCATGGAAGATTACATTATGTTTTAGCATATTTAAACAGAATAGGGATGATGAAAATGTCTGGAAATGAATAGTGGTGATGGTTGTACAACATTGTGAATATGCTTAATGTCACTAAATTGTATACTTAAAATGGTTAAGATGGTAAATTTTATGTTATGTACATTTTACCCCAATTTATAAAAACAGAATAAGAAAGGACTGACAGTAATCTATAGAAGCAGACCAGACTATTAGGCTAAGAATCAAGAAGTTTAGGCTTATACTATATAGAACTGTCATGGATATCGTATAGTCAGAAGTCACCATCAAGGCAACAGAAATCACATCATGATAAAAGAGAATGGACAAATTCAGATTTGCATCTTCATAATCCAAGAAGTGAGATCAGAACCCATGCCACATTATCCTATTAAACAGAATGTTCTCTGCTTATTTTTAGTATTATAATCTGAACAAACAGGATCAAATTCTCTAGATTTAATTCATGATCTTTACAAGTGCTACTTTCTATTATTAATTTTCTAGCAGTTTTTGCTCCTGAAATTAGAGTTTTCTTTTGATCAAATAAGTACTCAGAAAACAAGAAAGAAAAGTCTTGATATCAAACATTTATCAATGTTGTTAAAGTCTGGCATTACCTTAATAAAATACATGTAATATATAAAAATACTCTAAAACAAAGGCAAAGGACAAATACCTGAAGAACACTTCTGAGATGCAATATTTAGAAGCACCTCTGTCCACTTTGGGGAAGCCATTTTTGATTGAATTGCTTTTGAAGATACAACTCTGCGAAGAAAAACTAAAAAATCCCCTAGATGGAGTTCGGCTGCATGTTGTTTCCTAAGAGCAGCTGAAGAGTGAAGAAACAAGTTCACATTACAACCAAAGTCAACAGAAAGTAGTCTTATAGCATGCAACTTACATTTAGATTGCAATAAGCACAAATCTAATTCAAAATCTAGGTTTTAAGTAAGGTACTGAGTTTTGAAAACTTAAAGAACAGAATGGCAAAAGGTCAGAAAATAAAGCTAAACTTGAAACACCTTTTACATCTGAATGTATATGTATACTTGTTTTGTACATTTTTAAAGGCTATTCTAAAAAGCAATGGTTCTCTGCTCAAGTCTAGGGTTCTACTGGATAGAATTTGAGGACGGTCTGTGAACCCCCTAAAATGGTATTAAAAAATTGTGTGTGTCCATATTTGACTAAGAAGAAAGTTCACGACTTTAATCACACTTTCAAAGAATCCATGCTCCCTCCCCCACAAGCGCACAATTTAGGAACCACATCTCTAAAAAAGGCTTTGTGTTTTCAAATTCTACAAAGAAATTTGTTTCTTGGGCCGGCCCGGTGGCGCACTGCTACAGTGCGCCGCTTGGGAGCGCAGCGGCGCTCCCGCCGAGGGTTCGGATCCCACATACAGACCGGTTCCTGCTCACTGGGTGAGCGAGGTGTGGCGCAACACCGAGGGTTGCGATCCCGTTGCCGGTCCCGGTCCGGTACGGGTGCGACACTGAGGGTTGCGATCCGTTGCCGGACACGAAAAAAGAAAAAAAGGAAAAAAAAAAAAAAGAAATTTGTTTCTTTGTACAAATTCTACACCTGATTCTGGTTTGCCTGAGAGCAAACTCTGTGTATGAGACTTTTCACACAATCTTGCTCTAAACAGTCTTCCCAGTTTCTCCACCAGCATCAGCACCACCTCTCCTTTGTCACCCCTCTCATTGCTTCCCTCTACCCTGTGCACCTTGAAGCCACAGAGAACTATCTGAGTTTCCTATAACATGTCATGTTCTCTTATCACACAACACCTTTCACACTTCCTCAGCCTGACAAAGTCCCACTCAGAGCCAGGGGGGGAAGAAGAGTGCCAGTGAGGCAGTTGCCCAGAATGTCAATCCCCAAGGGGGACTAAAACATGGAAAAGTTTAACAATTTGGAGGCAGGTATATACAGTACTGCTCTTAGGGAGATCCTGGCATGTTGAATTAAGGAAAACACGGAGGAGTCACTTATGGTAGAGTGGAGACCCTGCCAACGGGCACACTTGAGTAACAATAGAAAGCCAGCAGTCTACCTTCACAGGACAGTGCATCTAGTTAACTGAGACGGGTGTGCAAGTCTATGATAGAACTAAACTGCAAGCGACAATTAGAGAAAAAAACTAATAACTCCTCTACATTTCCTCCACACAGAACTCAGCCACTTCTTAAACAGTAAACAAATGTTATTTATAATATTAGTTTAAAGATATAAAAGTACTAGCCTTCCCTCGGTACCCACATATTTCACTCTAAGCTGTTCCTAAACATTCCTTCCAGATCCACAACATGGATGAGCTCGGAGAAACTTATGTTGAGTGAAATAAGCAAAGCACAGCAGGATAAATACCACATGTACTAACTCATAAGTGGGAGCTAAGAGAGAAAGAAGGACAGAAAGACCACAGTGGTATGTTGGACTTCCAGAGGGAGAGAGCATACCTAGGGGGATACAAAGTAGAGTGGGGGAAAGGGGGATAGAGAAAGAGGTCGGAGATAATTGGGTGGGGGACAAGGGGTATAATCACAATTTGTAGTAATTGACATGCTGCCAGTATGGATCTAGCCATCACATCTTCCGCATGAGTGGTGACAATCAGCTTGGTATCTCATGAATATTCATAACCAATAAAAAAATGTATTATGCAGGGGAAAAAAAGCCACTTCTACTATGAAGCTGTCTCTCATGGTAGAGGTCCCTGAGAAAATCCCTTTTAGGAGGCCGACATTCTATCCCCTGCCCCAAGCAAGTATTTCTGCAATAAACACTAAATTAATTAAAGCCTAGGGACCTTAAATATAAAGCTGGTTGATCCAAATTGATAGTTTGTTTCCGTATCAACACTACGTTTCAAATGAAGGATAAACCTTACTTTTAGTTAAGTATTTTAGAAGGATTGGAGGGTTATTAACACCTGGGCAGCCTGTCTCTAAATCCCTGGCCACTGCTGACTAGAGTGAGACTCATTCCCAGCCATCCCCATAAATAAAGAGGGTCCAATGGGCCTCTCTCTAGGATGACATGAGGGGAAAGGACATGAACTCAGTTTTCTGTTACACGTGTCAAGATTAAGTCACAGAAGAACTGTTCGTCACTTTACCGAACATGGAAGGATCCAGTTTTCTTGGAAACCTATAGGCTGAGAAGCAACTCTACAACCTCTTTCCTGCTGTCCGTATGTGCAGTACTCAGCACAGACTGGTGAGAAAACATTACCTTAACAACTTTTTATCTCCCACTGGATCTCAGGAAAGCAGGAGGTGGAAATGAAAAATTTGATTGTATTTTATCATATCTTGTGAGTATGCCTAAACTCTTTGTAAAATGATCATTCTCTGTATATAAACAGGGAAAAGGAACTTGCCAGTGATTCAGCCTCTAAAATTGAAAAGCTAGCTATTAATCAGTCTCATATACCCTCTTAGATTCTGACATAAGAAATTTAGATATTTCTTCTGAGTTTCTTGTATTACCTGTAATTATTTCTTTACATGTCTGCCTCCCTCACTACCCTAGAATGTCCCTAAGGTCAGGGACAATGTTTTATCATTTTGTATCCCCACGGTATTTCTCTATACACCCACTTATCAAAAATATTAACATCATTTAAATAGTATTTTTATCTAATTCTTAATAATATCATAATATTCCAATATTAATATCAACAGTCATTAAGCTTTCACTATATGCCAGACACTGCTTTACATGTATTAAGTTATTTAATCCCCACAACAATCTTAGGAAGTTGGTTCTATTATTATCCTTTTTTATGGATGAAGGAATTGGTACACAGAATGGTTAAGTAACTTGCGCTCTCCCTCTATCTATCCATCTAATCCAGAAAGGCCTTAAGGGCTCCCAGAGTTTATTATGGTAATGGGACATGGTAGGTTCACAATCTTTTTTGAATAAATGAACAACTGTAGACCTTTAGTCTCTTAATTATGTAAAAGACATATGCAGTAGTTCTGCTGTTCAGGGTACAAGTTCTACTGAAATACAGTGTTTACTATAAAGCTATGACAAAAAATTACGATGGCTAAGTATTATGAGATATTGTATTAGTGACTAAAGAACAGAACAGCCTAGGAAGAAGTCGAGCTCCTCTAACTAGAACCCAGTTCCCAAATATCAAAACTCTTGATCCTGGGGAAACATTTAGGACAGGACTGTGATTAGAGAAAGCTTGTCAGGATCAAATGCTGAGAAAACATCTGAGCCTTCCCCTAGGTAATACATAACCTGGGGGAAATCAGCCACCTAAAATCTAGAGCCAAGCAACCAAGGAGAGGCTGAAGCTGGAGAATGGGCAGTTTGGCTGCAGCATCAGGCTTAATCTCTAAAGAGAGAAGGTTCCATCAGAAGCCCATCTAAACCACACATATTCAGAGAGAAAAGGGGCTTGTAAATGAACATATAAAAATCCTTTCATACCTCACAATGAAAAGAAGTCTATATTTTAATCATAAGCACACAATGGGGACTCAATAAATGCTTGTAAGTAATAACAGGAAAAAAGGCTTATGATACCTCTAAAATCCTTCTTCTCAGTTTCTCCACTAGAGTCAACTTTTTTTCCTTCTTCCTCGCCCTCTTCTCCTTCCCCTTCTCCAAAAGAGGCCATAAGTAGCACACCAGTTTGGGACAACAAATTCTTCAACTGACTGCAGAGTAGATCCAACAAGGATTGAACTACCTTGGGGCTCAGTTTATCAGCATAGGTCCTATGTGAAACAACAGGAAAAAAATAAGTGGTTAAGAACACAGAAAGGCAAATATCATGCTTAAACACATAAAGCAGATCAGGGAGAAGTGGAGAATACTAAAATGTGGGAAGACCATTCCCTATATAGTTCTATCAAGACAACTATAAAACTCACCCTGTAGTGATGGCTAGAATCTGGAGCAACCTTGTACTGGCCACTTTCAAAGCTGTGCTAAGCTGGGAAACACCTGTCTTTGGCAACAACTGCAGGGGCTGTCCTAGCATGGTGTCTGTGCCACATAACTGTGACAAAACATTTAGCAGACCAGTGGAAATTGCCAAAGAAACGTCCACTGGTTGATAATGAACACTCAGGGCAAAAACTGTAACCAAAAGGAGACGCTGCTGGGCTTCTGGAAAAAAAAAAAGAGACGGTTAAGAATCTTCTTTGAAGTAAACAAAGCATTGATTAAAATGAATCATTGTCCAAAATATAAACAGTAAAATAGAACACTATTACTTTTTAAAATATTTATTCATTACCTATAAGTTGATCTACTGATGTTAAACACAAAATATAGAACATATCTATCTACCATAACCTCACGCCAAAATGTAGCCTGCATCTTGTATTTCCAGGGACAGCTACTCACCAATGTGATGCTTGTTTGCTTGCAAGGCTCTCTCCAAGGTAGCAGACAACTGCTGATAAATCTTATGCACAGCCACCTGGATTTCAATCTGAATATTTCTCTTAGCTGCTCTGATCCCATCCTGAATTACACATAAAGATTTATTTTTTCTATTAGCTATAATAATACCTCACTGCAAAAAAAAAAAAGGAATAAAATTCTATGCCTAGTCTATGCTAGAGCCCTATGGTGGTTTTTAATTATTTACTATATTTCAGTATATAAAAGTTATATTATAAACTTAATTTTAAATTCTTGATAATTCTTGATTATGTATAATCTTTCTCCTTCCTCACAATGCATTTTTTCCTCTCTAAATATGGAACACATAAAGATAACTCTTTTTTTTTTTACTTATCAAAGGAATCAGAGAAACTAGGTAAAATGATCAAATACAAAATGTAAACTCTTAAAAAGTTTAATTAATAATAAAAAATAAAAATAAAATGTAAACTCTTAAAACCTATCCTCCCAAACTCCAATTCTAATCCCAGCTTAGATCTATCTCTATCCAAGCTGGCTAAGGATTAATAAAACTGAACCAGTAAAGAATCTAAAAGTACAATAGTACCATGGCTCTCCTAATCCCAACTGCGTTATTCAGAAACTAAAGCAATAAAATATCTTAAAATGTAATTTACAAGTCTTTGCATTTTTTAAGCTCAATCATAAACACCAAAAATTTCATATTACTAAACTGGCTTTGTAAAATGATGGTTAAAATTTGAATATACTGCAAGGTGTCATCTACCTGATAGTGATGCAATCGGCCACTCTCTCCTTTGACTCCTGCGTGTCCAACAGTGCCTAAACCAAAACACCCTGCCAGAAACTGCAGCCTCACAGACGTGAGCAGTGTGGATGACTGGAAGCCTGAACTCGACCTGCTTCCTGCCAGCGAGAGGCTACCTTTTTCCTCCATCCCAGACAATAGAACAAGGATCTGGTGAAGTGCCTCTAAACGAAGCTGGAGGAAAAAAAAAACAACATATTTTGGAGTTCTTCACTGAACTCAGGCACAAGGGGACTCTGCATGTTACAGACAATATATTATTTAGCACATGGAAAATTCTGATATTTCCCAGGAATATATTCTATTAAGACAAACATTTATTTTTATTATTATTACTGTTTTTTATCAATATATCTCTAAAAACTCTATAAGCATACTTCGGTATAAAAGAGACTACACAGGAAAAGTAGTAGATTTGGATGTAGGAGACACAGGTTTTTTTTTTGTTGTTGTTTTGTCTTTTTTCCGTGTCTGGCAACAGATCGCAACCCTCAGTGTTTCCCCCGCACCGGGCCGGGGACCGGCAACGGGATTGCAACCCTCGGTGCTGCCCCCGCGCCTCGCTCAGCCAGTGAGCGGGAACCAGTCTGTATGTGGGATCCGAACCCTCGGGCGGGAGCGCCGCCGCGCTACCCAAGCGGCGCACTTATCCAGTGCGCCACCGGGCCGGCCCGTAGGAGACACAGTTTTAAGGCCAAACTTTCCTACCTACTGTGTGATCTTAGGAAAGTCAAACTTAACTTCCTGAGCCTAAGTTTCTTCATGTATAAAATAAAACTAATAGTATCTTAACCAAACTACTCTCAGAGCTATTGTGAAGCTCATGAGGAGACATATGTGAAGGTTTCAAAACTTTAAGATAGTACTTTTATTGCTTCCTTTATCTTTAATAAGATTATACAGAGCAAATACTCTTCAGCTCAAGAATGAGAAGTTTGTCTGAATGGTTTCTCTGTGATTCTTTTGAAGTTCTGCCTCTATCTTCCCTAGGATTGATAGGCAGTCGATCAGCCTATCCCTCTTCTCTTTTAAAAAAACTTTTTATTTTGAAATAATTTTAGATTTACAAAAGAGTTGTAAAGATGGTACAGAGAGCTCCTGTATACCCCTCTCTTAGCTCCTCTAATGTTAACATCTTACATAATATGGTGCACTTATCAAAACTAAGAAATTAACATTGGTACAATACTATTAACTAAATCATTGACTTTATTTGGATTTCACGCATTTCTCATAATGTCTCTTTTCGGTTCCAGGGTCCAATCCTGGACAACACATTGCATTTAGTTGTCATGTCTTTTTAGTCTCAACTAGTTTGTGACAATTTCTCATCTTTCCTTACTTTTCACGATTTTGATACTTTAGAAGAGCTATTCACGTATTTTATAGAATGTCTCTAAATTTGTGTTTGCTTGATTTTTTTCTCATGATTAGACTGGAATTATGGATTTGGGGGAAGAAAATCACAGAGTTAAAGTGTCCTCATCATATTATATCAAGGGTACATAATACCAACATGACTTATCACTGTGATGTTAATCTTGATCACTTAGTTAAGGTGATGTCTGCTAGGTTTCTAGAATATGAAGTTATGATTTTTTTCCTTTCCATACTCTATTAGAAACAAGTCACTAAGTCCAGCCCACTCTGGGAAGGGGAATTAATCTCCACCTCCCAGAGGGAGAAATATTAAATAATTTGTGGACATGTTAAAACCACAATAAATATTTGGGGTGAGATACTTTGAGACCATGCCAAACATCCTGTGTCTCCTTCAAGTTTTGCTCACTAACTTTAGCATTCATCAGTGGGTCTTGCCCACAGCAATTATTACTGTGGGGTTCTAACCTAAATTAGGTGTGTAGTTGAAACTGAGACAAATGGGTAAAAAATGGAGGCTCTGAGAAGCAGATCCCTATGGTCACCAACCAGTTTCCCCCCCATTTCTAGGAGACAGGGGGAAGACTTATGATTAGAGTATTTTTGTCTAATAGATGACTTTCAAAATGCACTTTCGTCCAGTTCAAACAAAATATCATGCTGTTCTAGTTAAGAAGGTGATGTCAAAAAACTCAAGAGGAGGAAAGGGGCAGGCAAGGAATAGAAGAAAAAGATAAGGTTTTCCTAGAATAGTACATTCAGTGGATCACTTTAAGTTTCCAGAGTCTCTCATGGGAAGTAAATATCAAAGACTTACTTCTGCCCTTAACTGCTGCTGTTCCATTGCAATGATGGAGGCCTGGGGACTTGTGGACATACTTTCTTCTGGTTCTTTAAAACCCGGGGCATTTCCCACATCTCCACTCACAAAGCTTACAACATTTTCAATCAAAGTGTGAACTCCCAAAGACTTGGTAAGATCAAAATCAGACTCAAAGGAGTAAGAGGAGTTGCACATCCAGTCTCTGCTATGTTTCAGGCGAGCCCAAGAGTCGCTCAGGGATTCCAATTGACCGTGCATAGGACCTATATACAAACAGAACAAACGTGCATCAACAGCAATCAAGTAGAGCATACGTTCTGAAGCTAGATGAGGGCTAAGCGCTGCTACCATACCAACTGGTGAGAAATGGATACTCATGTTTGAATACATGCATGCATTAAGTGAATTTGAGCAAAATGCTTTGGTAAAAACAACAAACAAACAAAAACTAGAGCAATGTAAGAAAATAATAGGAAAGCCCTGTCTGACGTACCAGTGTCTCTTTAAGCGCTTTAGCAACACACTGCCACAAGAAAAATAAAGGCAGAAGCTCCTCTCAAAATGTTTAGCTTAAAATGCTCTGCAGTATTAAACCAGAACATCATTTATGAACGAAAAGGAACTAGGCACTTAAAACACTGCTGGTAAAACCTATTCGAAACAGAAGGATTTCATCTGATTGAACATTATAATTGCAAAGGGGTAAATTAAGATTCCACAAAGTGTCTACACATCAACAAAACATTACCAGAAAATATAGAAGGGCAAGTAAACTTACACAAAAAGGAAACACAAACATCACCCTTTGGGTTTCATTAATACAAGGAACACTCTCCCTGACTGTGTCATGTGCATATTTACTGCAGGTTGTGAAACTCCTATATAGAGGAAGCAAAGTTTCACAGACAAGAATATGTGAAATTTACTGAAAATGATATCTACATAAAATTGCCAGTTAGCTGACCAGTTAGCTCACTTGATTAGAGCATGGTGCTGATAACACCAAGGTCAAGGGTTCAGATCCCCACACTGGCCAGCCACCAAAACCAAAAATTAAATAAGTAACATAAAATTACCAAGTAGCATCATGATAGTTACTAAATATAATATAGGTTTTGCCAGTGGGTATTTTTTTAAGCTAAAATCTTATTAGACAGCAAAATGTTAACATGTTTGAATACAAGAGCAACTGCCTAAGTCATATGCCAATATTAGCTTTAGATAAATATATACATGTCCAATTCTCACACAGCTTTGTCTTTAATTGATCTCAGGTGCACAAACTTGATCGATTATAATCCTTGGTTCATTATATACTCTTACCATTGGTCCATGCATGGGCCACTTTTGTATGTGTATATTTATTTATATACTAAATTTATTTATTTAAATACTTTTGTATGTGTATATTTATTTATTTAAATACTTGTGACCACAAGAACTAGAAAACTGACAGTAACTTGTATCTGTCTATTTGCTCCTCTTCCAACCCATCTCTTCCTGTCTCCTCCTACCTAAGGTTTGATTATCCTGAAGCCTGGGTTTATTATTCCCTTGCTTTTATTGTTGTTAAATATTATTTTCTATATATCCTAAGATGAATAATGTTTAAGTTGTTTTTGACTTTTTAAAAAAATATATCATTTTATATAATGTTTTTAGACAGACTCTGTTCATTCAATATAACATTTCTAATATTTACCCACATTACTATGTGCAGCCATGGTTCATTTGATTGACTGCTTTCCTATATCCTATCATGTGAATATACTAAATATCTCTAATAGGAATGCATCTTAAGGTACCCAATAAAATATGCACGACAAAAATTGTATTTGCTACGTAACTAAATGAAAAAATTTGGAAAGATAACTACTTTAATACTAATGCCCACAGAGAAAACAAACTAACACAGTATTAATGTATAACCTTATTTCTGAATGACTACACTGGTGTCAGTTCAACACCAGGCCTTCAAAATCAAACACAGAAATTTGTTTAAAATTTGTAACAGGGAGGGGCCGGCCCGGTGGCGCACTGCTACAGTGCGCCACTTGGGAGTGTGGCGGCGCTCCTGCCGAGGGTTCGGATCCCACATACAGACCGGCCGCTCACTGGCTGAGCGAGGTGCAGGCGCAACACCGAGGGTTGCGATCCGTTGCCGGTCCCGGTCCGGTCCGGTACGGGCGCGACACTGAGGGTTGCGATCCGTTGCCGGTCACGAAAAAAGACAAAAAGGAAAAAAAAAAAAATTGTAACAGGGAGCTAATATTATAAAGTAACTGAAATAATTTAGAATGGCAAAGAATATATGATTTATATGCCTTTCATGTTTTAGCAAGAATTTGTAAGACTAAAAAATGCTTAATTTTCAGTTTTACTGTGTATGAAAAATAACAATCTGAAAAATTTCCCATATTGTAAAGCTGAATATATTCATGTAACATAGAAAAGAGTAAAAATCCAAAGAATAATATCACAGATGCATAATGTATTAAATTTAAAATATTTAAAGAATAAAGCAGTGGCTAATGTAAAATCAAAAAAAGAAGAAATATTCATTTTTCATTTCCTTAAGAGCCCCAAATTCAGAATCTATATTTAGCCTTAACTTACAAATGATAGTTTTTGGTACCTTACATTGATCTTCTTTCTTTTTCCAATAATAAAATTTCAGATTAAAAGGTTCTTCTGTTTTCCAATACTTATAACTTATTTTTCAAAATGAAATATGCAATGAGCTAGTATTAGAACCACAGAAGTTAACAGACCTGAAAGATTATCTAATACAATTTCCTCAACTGAGGAAACAGAGGCTCAAAGAAAATGATCTGCCAAATTAATAACTCTAATTTCTTAATTTTATGGAAGGTAATCTTACATATATTCCTGTTATTAATCAATTCACAAATCACTGATCCATGGAAATTTAAATTTCCTACCTATATAAAGGTTCAATCATGAATCTACAATAGTGAATTGCCTTCATACACACCAAAATGTTCTATGGAATGGCTGGCCAAGCCCAAAACTAAATCCTCTCTGCAGTGTAAACCCCCAGTTGGCAAACTTTTTCTGTAAAGGGTTGGACAGTAAATATTTTAGGCTTTGTGGACTATAAGATCTATGTAACAACTACTCAAATCTGCCGTTGAAACCACAGCAAATACATAAACAAGTGAGTGTAGCTGTGTTCCAACAAAACTTGATTTACAAAAACAGGTGGCAGGCCACACTTGGCCTACTAGCTGTAGTTTGCTGATGCCTAATTTAAAGGATGAAATTTATTAGGTGCATGACCCAAATAAAACTTTATATGAATAAAATATAAGAAAGAACAGGAAAGATAGTATATGAAAATATTAGGATAAGTAAATAAAATAAATTTAATCAAAATATTTAGTCTAACATCAAAAATACGTTGAAACACAAAACCCATAGTACAGAAATGGGAGATGAAAGAACTTTAATTTTTTAAGAAAATTATAACAATCTGGTAACTTTGGTTTGTTCTGTATTGTTTTACCTGAATATAGAAAATACTGTCTGAAAAGCATTATCAAAAGCTTCTTACATAGTAACTGAGACTAAGCCCAATTCTTACTTAATCTTAATTCAGTCACCTTTTGTATAAAGAAAATTTAAAGTCCAACAAGAAATTTTTTGAGGTTGTTTACTTGTCCTTACAACTTTAGTTCTTAAATGGAATTTTCAAAATGAACATGGCAGAGCTGCAATACATACTTTATAAACCATAAAATATGTAGGCAAGCTAAAAGGGGAAAAAAATTAAACATGCCATCATGTACTTGCTTGAAGATCTTCTTTTTTCTGGGGCTCAACTGGCCAAAAAGGAGTAAATACACTACCACATGAGAATCAGAAGACAAAAGGAGAAATTTGATACAGGAGAAAACATTTACATTTGCTCTTCTTTATATAATCCAATTTGAATTGCATAGATAAGATAGCATTTCACCTATACATGCTATAACCATGAAACACACATTAATAAATGTTCCCAGTATTATTTTAGCAATAAAATCCTAACACTATATTTAAAGACCTAGGGGGAAAAAATCAAATTATATAGTATTTTAACTAATAAGATTCCTGATGTTGCTTCTTAAATTGTTGCTTTGATATCCCACCATTTTTCACTGTATCATCTTCAGCTATATGAAAACTGAAATCAAGTATCTGCAAAAAGGTAATTTTTCTGTGAAGAACCAAATCAGTTCTGCACAACTATAGCAAATCTTTTAAGTATTTATCAATGTACCAAAATACCAACAAGTTTTGACAGGTTTTGTCAAGACTTTGACAGGCTGTTATGAAAATTACATGAGTTAATGTTTGTGAAGTGCTTAGAACGATGCCTGGCATATTGTAAATAATTTATAAGTATTTAATAAATGCAAACTTCGTATTGCCTCTGAGGTGCTAAGCAGAAGAAATATGTTTCATCGACTCTTTTTGAAGTAATTTATGAAATACTGTTGGTTTTAGAATTTAGCTTTTATGCTGCTGAAAAGCTGAGCAAGGTGACCAAGCTAAATGTATTTGCTCTACCCCTTCCTACCATATTTGCTTCTTGGATCAAGGGCTTAGACCAATCGTGAAACATTAACTGACGTGGGGGGAGAAAAAAGGACAATCATGGTCCAACAGCATGAATCTTAAATGCTAAATACTGAAATTATAGGCAAGAAGCCCTCTCAAGATGAAGTCTTTGGAGGCATAATTAGAGCAGCTAAAAACATGTATACAACCATTAATTGCCATTTATACACCCATTTAATTTCAGTAGACAGAATATAACTAAACATTGATATCTCTCTCCTAGTCCTCTTATCAGGCTTTTAGTAACTCAAAACCACTGAGACTAATAAATGCAAAAGCTATGTGCGAGAAAAAAATTTTACACTTCTCCCTCAAAATATTGGAAGGGGGTAAATAAGCACATAGAAGAATTCTCACTTGGCTGGACATTTGCTTGTCCACAGCTCTGATCAGAATCAGAACACCTGATAGTTTAAATAGCTCCAAAGACTGCTTAGATTTCGTAGGTTCATCTGCCCAATTGAAGATAGGCATATTGTTGCTTATGGCATCTGGTCCACATTGAAAATAAATGAGAAAAAAATAGAATGGTTTATTTTACCATCATTAAAATAAAAAACAAACAAAGAAAAAAACCCACTGTGGTCAAAGGATAGTCACTAAATAAATATACAAGACTTTTTAAAATTCCTTTCAAAATATAATCTCCTAAATGTATTCTTAATGTTAATTTCTGTTGAAGAAAACCCATTATGATAAAAATAAAAGCTACTAAATGTACATTTTCATAGTTTAATTTACAAACTCTAGGATTCATGAGATTTATTTTTCTTGCCTTCCTAAAACAATAACTCTTCTAACTTTATAGTCATCTGTCACTAGGAACAAAACCATCAGCAAAATTTTTCCTTGGGACCATTAAAATGGAATGATTACTAGAATAAATTGATACCACATTAAATTGATATAATAGTTTGCCTCTCTATTGTAACTTCCTAAACAGGTAGTTTTTTTAAAAAAAGAGAAGAAAAAAAGCTTTCCATGGAGTCCTATGTGTATTTGTTTTTCTGTTTTCAACAAAATAAAGTTAAATCCCAACAAGTTAAAAGGGGTTGGTACAACCTTGAGCTTTTTGAAGAAGATGATTTATCCATAAACAAAATTTGGATTAATGGCTTAATTCATTTATGTCTATTTAGATCTAAAACTATAGGAAATTTACATGTACTTACTTATAGGATAAGTGTTTAAAAATCTGAACAGGTTGCAACTCTAGGACAGTAATTTTAAAATGTTAAATTCATTCCTCCTAAGTAATTCACATTCAAATTATAGGTTACTTTTAACTCAAAGATAAAGATGCTACTTTATTTTATTCCAAAGATATCACTTTGCCAACTGCTGACATGATTAACATAGATCAAATCTCAAATTTATATTTCTATAATCATGATAAAGATTTGAGAGAAAAGAATAATTTGAGCCAATGGACTATCGCTTATAAATATAATTAGTATAATAGGAATATCTTAAACTATTAAGTTGGATCCTTAACACTATTTAGTTAAGTCTGGAGCCATTTTCTTTCTAGCACCTAATTATATGCATTTATTAATACAACATGGTATTTTTAGCAACAATATTCACCTGAGCTAAACAAAATTAGGAAAGCAAATCTGTTCCAAAAATTTAATTAAATTCCTAAGTCAAGTGACTTGCCAATTTTCAAAGAATTATAAAACAATAAAATGGGTATTATGCACTATACTAAATATCATCTAATTTCTTTGATATCACCAATATCTTGTAAATTTTTTTTTGGAAACCCAGCAGTTTTGATATCTTAGAGTCTGAAAAGACTTTTCAATAAAGAAAGTACCAGTTCTGGTCCTTATTATTCCTAATATTTCAGAAAAATCATTCTCTGTATTCGAATTATAATTAAAGGATGAAATATTGCCAAATTTTATTTTATACAAGTAACATTTCTTGAGTTACGTACATGAAAATGAAAAAATCATATGTGCGTTTCTTTCTTTCATTCCTCAGTTTCCCCTCATTTCTCAGTCTTTTTCCTAGGGGGAGAAATCTAACATTCTACAAAGGAAGCTATCAAGAATAGGGTTTCATTTTGAAATGCAAAAGATTTAATAGCATAGAATAAAATTTTTTTCCACAGGCTTTCAGAAAACTGCCTCTAGTGGCAATTTTTAATATCCTGGATGTTAATATTCCAAAGAGTTTTATAAACCCAGGGGACTGATTTCCTAACTGGGAATTGAACCTGGGCGGACTGGGTGGAAGCACCCAACCTTAGCCACTAGACCACAAGCCAGAGTGTCACTAATGCCAATTTTTAACATTTCACATTTTCATAACAACAGCATAAAATGATTTTAAATAAAAGTGCCAGTTAATAGGAGAGTTTTTAGTTAACTTTGGATTTATATTATCTAAAACTAATGTTCTTTCCCTCTATTTGTACATATAATCACTAGTTAACTATATCGTCCATTAAGATAGAACTTCTAACAAAAGATCTTAATTATTATTATTATTTTTTAAGACCTTAATTCTTGATGATTATTCTAAATTGTTCCTCATGGGAAAAAATCGAAATTTTTTTAAAAAAATCATCAGTTCACCTCTTACATGCTTTATATTAAGAAGCCAAAAGGAAAATAAGACCTTAATTCTTGATGATTATTCTAAATTGTTCCTCATGGGAAAAAATCGAAATTTTTTAAAAAAAATCATCAGTTCACCTCTTACATGCTTTATATTAAGAAGCCAAAAGGAAAATAAAACTACAAATTTTCAGTTTGAAAGTGTGTGTATGGAAGGTGAATGGGGTAAACAGGAGTTCTCCCTGTAACACCATTTAAACTATAGTTTTACTCTATCAATGAACTAAAACATGAAAAATCATTTACATAACCCTCCCCTGCAATGAAATGCACTGTTTCTGGAATTTCACAGGCCTTGAGAAAAGCCAAAACACATGACAAATGAGAAACAGAACTGATTATTAACTCTAAACATTCCCAGATTTTTAAAGGGTATATATTTTAAAGAGAATAGCGTTCCTTTAACTCTCCTGATAAAATGATTCTAAATTTTTTTGCAATTACATTTCAATGATAATCAGATCTAAATACATCAGATATAAAAACAGTTACTTAATTTAACCAGATATTTAATATGTTCTTAATCCTTACCTCTCTTTCTATGAGATGATGCTAAATCCAAATCAACATTTCGTCTGCCACTCTATTAAAAGTAAAAAATAAATAAAATTTCAGTTATAAAAGGTATTTTAAGATTAAGATTTAATAGAGTATTAGAATAAAAAATAATCTATATAATTATAGCAATGTCCTACTTATTCACCAATCAAGTCAGATTAACAACAAAAAGTCTCCAATAACCCCTAAAAACAGTTATAATAAAGCCCAAGCACATAACTCTGAGATACTAACTCAAACAAAAGGTCAAGGTACATGTTAATTAACACGATAAAGTAGCAGGGTTTTTTTAAAAATTTTTACCTTTTCTTCTTTGAAATCTTTCTCTTTTATCTTCCAGACATAGTATGATCTTACTAATACCCTCTAGATGCCTAAAGCCCCTGCAGCAAAATCCCATTTTCCAAAATTACTACTCCTTCCTCTTTCTTTATTTTCCTTTATTTTCAAAACTCCCATTAGCCTTAGATCAGTCTTTGGAAGAAGATAATCTGATGAATCCAAACCAACAGAAAAATAATATAGCCTAAGCCTTCTGGCAGTATTTAAAAAAAATTTTTTTTTTTAATGTTTTTAAAACCTAAAAAAATAGGGAAATTTCAAGTTGGTGAAATTGCAGACAGCTTAATAAAACAGTGAAGGCTTTCAGGAACAATGGAAGTATATTTCTGAATGTGTCTAGAGGTAGCGGGGGATGTAAATAACTATCCACTCTAACCATATGTACAGCCAAACATATACAAACCACATATGACTTAAGTTTATTCACTAACTTTATACTACGGTCTTAGCAATTTCAATTTTACTCTACCACACAATCAAAAAAGCTGGTGTCAAAGAAGTAAAGCTGCAGAAGTGACAAAGTAGATCCATTTGGGAAATGTCATTGTAGAAAATCATTACCTGGTCATATATAAAGAGTCATGTACTCACGTTGTATATAAACACATTTTGTCTTATACCCACCCACCAACCCACGTACATCAACAGAAATAAGTATATTCTCAAGCCATTTGGTGCTGGATATAACACCAAATGATTGTCATGATAGCTTCTGAAAATATGTATCACTGTCATGCAATAAAACATTTTCATTACATCATACCCTTAGCCAGGAGGGCTCAGGGAAGAAATCAGTCTCAGGTCTCAGAACCAGAAATACCTGGGTTTCTCTTGAACAAAGGGTTTGTATTTTTATCTCTTAGACACTGTGAATCATGTAATTCATTATCCTTTTCCTGTTTGGTGGCCCACATCCAGCAAAACACCACAGGATATGTGCTGAGATATGCAAATCTTACCCAAGGCTTTATTTTCCTTTCTCAGTTTTTTTCAGTCCTAGTTCATTCACCTAATTTATGCTTTTGTAAAGTATTTATTTTGTGTGCTAAATCAAATCCTTTGAGAAATGAGGGAGCTAGGGAATAGATTTAAAAGGTACAGGAAAAAAATGCTGATAAGGACATTTTAAACTTAGATTTCAATCAGTTAAACTTAGGTTTGGTATTCTCTGTTTACTAAGACTAGACAACTAGGTAATATATCACGTAATACACTTTACGCAAGAAGGTTAGAACAAAAATTTAGCACTGAACTGGTTAACTTCAGCATTTAAAGCATTTAAAAAGCATTTCAATTCACTAACAATTCAGAGTAAATGAGACACTACTGGATATGAAAGACATGAACAAAAATGTTAAATAACCTCATACATATTTCAGCTGGAAAAACCCAAACTATTCCCACTACTTGCTCCTCTTCATCTACCCTATGCTCTCTGATGCTGAAGGATTAGCCCAAATCTCCCTTCATCTTCATCCTTCATCCTTCTAGGTCTTGTCTTTCCCATCTTTTATGACACTATCTTTCAACATATTCCACAAGGAAACATGATCAAAAGCCAATCTTTTTTTTTAAATGTGTTTGTTAATCTTTTTTAAAATTTTTGAAAAAACTAAATAAACATCAACAAAAAACCTAAATGAACAATTTTGGCAATTAAATCTAGTCTCAATCCTCCCCCCTGCACTGATGTGTTTTCCCCATTTACAATTTTCAAAAATGTTTTAAATTGTATTACCAAATTTGTTCTTTACAACAACACAGTTGAGGCAAGTACAATAGAAGGTATTATTCCCCATTTCAAAGATAAAGAAACTGGGGCTCAGAAAGGTTAAATGTCTTCCCCAGGTCAAAGTCCATAGTGAGTCTTAATAAGCCTATTCTAATTCTGATTTTGCTGTTTCCAAAAACCATGTCACTTTAACTACACCCATCCTCATTTTTTATCTTTTCATTTCAGTTGATAGGAGGTATCAGGTCATTATTTTAAAAACCCCCAAAAAAACCTTCGATGTTTATTGGGAGGACGTACTACTAATATATAAATAAGTCCAAACTGTTAGGAATTTATTAGAAGTCCTAACAAATTGTCATGAGAACAGGGAGAGTCATGTGAATAAAGTAATCTAGAAAAGCCTTCCAGAAGAGGTAACATTTTAGCCAGACCTTAACAGAAAGCCAAGTTCAGCAAGTTCAGCAAGGAAGCCCAGGAAAAGGAACTTTAAGGCAAACAGTGCTTGAGCAGAGGCTCACAAGGTATGTATGGGGTCTGGCAGATGGACTACTATGGCAAAAATGCAGATTACTACGGGGGAAAACTGGCTGAGAAAGCAGGAAGGTAACATTTTCTAGAATCTTTGATTTCTGGGTAGGCAGTGCAGAGTCACAGAATTTTTTGAGTAAGAAGTAGCATGACCAGCTGATGTTTTGTTGATGTATATATGTTTTCAAGAGCTCTAACTTTGAGACCAGTGTCTAAGAAGAGAGACTGGGAAAAGTAGGGAGATCAGTTTGAAAACTCCTAGCCCAGGCAAAGGAATGAACTAAAGAATGAAAAGGACTGAAGGGAAAGAGAAATTTCATCAAAATAGACTAGACAGTCATTCATAACTTCAAACGATATTTCCTGACTGCCTACTATGTGCCAGGCAATATTATAGGTGCTTGGTATGTAGCAGTGAACAGAACAGCAAAAAATTCCTGTCCTCAAAGAGCTTATGTTCTTTTTTTTTTTGTCCTTTTTGTGACCGGTAAGGGGATCGCAACCCTTGGCGTGGTGTCACCCACACCGCGCTCAGCCAGTGAGCGCACCGGCCATCCTTATATAGGATCTGAACCCGTGGCGGGAGCACCGCTGTGCTCCCAAGTGCTGCACTCTCCCGGGTGCGCCACGGGGCCAGCCAAAGAGCTTATATTCTAACATAGGCTAACAGAAACGGGTCAATGAATATAATAAATAAGTAAATTATATGTTAAGTGATAGGTGCTATGGGAAAAACAGAGAAAGGCAAAGGGGACAGGGAGTGAGCATGTGGAAGGGAAGAAAAATTGCCATTTTAAATAGGGTTGAAGACGTAACATCAGAATGAAGACTAAAAGAAAGTGAGGGAATCAGCCATGCAGATGATATTATCCAGTCAGGAGAAACAACTAAAGGCTCTAAGGGGAACTTGTGTGGTATGTTCATAGAACAGCCCAGTCCAGTATGGCATAAGGAGAGTCATCAGGAAGGAGAGTAGCAGAAGAGATCAGAGAGGTAGTGGGGACAGATCATATAGAGCCTTGTAGGCCCCTTTAAAAACTTAAGCTTCTACTCTGAGAAAAAGTGAAGTCATTGCAGGATTTTGAGCAGAGAAGTGTTTTAATATTATCACAGGGTTGGGAGATTAGATAATGAGACTAACCAGACTGGAAAAATACCTGGACAGAGAAGAGACTGCAAGACTGGGAGAATGAAGTGGGAGCACTGAGATATACTAACTGGGATGAAAGATAAAAGAGGATGCACAAACAAAAACATGATGATAAAATGAAACTTGCTTGAAGACACTGTTCAGCTTTCCTTAGATGAGAAATCTTTTATGTTTGGGAATTTTTTTTTTTTAAGATGACCAGTAAGGGGATCTTAACCCTTGACTTAGTGTTGTCAGCACCACGCTCTCCCAAATGAGCTAACCGGCCATCCCTACGTAGGGACCCGAACCTGTGGCCTTGGTGTTATAAGCACCACACTCTTCCAAGTGAGCCACGGGCCGGCCCCTTGGGAATTTCTTTTAAATAATAGCTTTTTCTTTATGTAGCATTTTATACTTTTCACAAATATTTTCATATCCCTTATCTCAATTCACACAATAGAGGAATTTCAGAACTAAAAATGGAGTTTGTGTATCACTTAGTACAAAAAACCAGAGTTTCATTTGAGCTGTCACATGACATGACCAAAGTCTCAAAGTTCTTCAGCAATAAAATCAGGGCCAGAAGGCAGCTCTGACACATTGCTGTATACAACAGGCACTACCATCTTCATATCACACAATGGGACACTAAAGCCCAGATAGAGCATTGTACATAAAGAATCACACAAAAGACAAGGAAACAGCCAAAATGATAATCCAGCTGCCAAAGCTCCTCAAATAGAGGCAATCTTTTTTTTTTATAGACGCAATCTTTTAAACAGTTTTGACTCTATAATTTATTTTACTAGTCACACTATAGCACACCTTTACCTTACTTCCTACTTTTTACATAAACCCAGCATCTTGTTTGATTTTTGCCCTACATGCCTGCAGTCCAGGTTCTGAGGCTTTTTTGAGAGATAACTGAGAGCTACTAAAAAGACTTTAAGTAGAGGAGATATAAACAGATTTGTATTTTAGATATATTATTTTAGTGAAATGTGGAAGACGGACACAAGACAAGAAGTGGGGCAACCAGTCTGCACACTTCCAATCAAAATAGGAAGTTTGAGAAAGAGCAGTGGTTGAAAGGGCAAAAAGGAGAGAACATATTGAAAACGTATTAAGTGTAAAATTTTCAAGACCTGACTAATTGGATTGGGGAGGGGCTGGAAGAGGAAAGGACCAAGTGGTAAGAAAAAAGAGTCCAGGATGATCCCAGGTTTCCAGCATGGGTGGTTAATAGTACCACCTACTAAAATACAGAATATGAGAGAAGCAGGTTTGGGAGAAAGACAAGTTCATTTTTGCGTAGGTTAAGATTGGTGTAACCTGACACATTCAGGTGAAATGTCCATCAAAGAGTCAGATAATGAATTTAGACTTTAGGAAGAAGTCAAGGCTAAAGGTAGAAATCATTAACATATAGGTGGTAAATATCTATGCAATATAGTTATCTTATTTCTCTTAAAGTTATTTTTTTTAAAGTGTTTTTGCATCTAAAACAAACATATATTACTTACTCTAACCAAAGCCTTATATATCTATACCTTGAAAACAAAAATCCTTCTTTACTGGATCTAAGTATACCTACCATTGTGTAACCCTCTTCATCTGATTCAGGCTGAGACAAATCAGATTCACTCCTCGACTTGATCAGTCTATAGTTTGGACTTGCGAGGACTAGTCGACTCTCTGCAGTAAGACTTTCACTCCTGTCTCACATGAACAAAGAAAAGTTTTTTGATTTGGGACTGTTAGTAAACATAAAATTGAATGGAACTAGTAGCATACAGATAATACACACACACATTGAGGAATAATTTATGTCTGTTGATGGGAAATCCTGACTCTTGCCTAAGCACAAAGTCCTTCACAATTATATCAAAACAATTTGCATGCCATTAAATTAGAGACACGCAAATAACTTCATACATTTTTCAACTGCTGTTGTTAATACATATGAAAAATTGTGCCTCCTCATTTAATCAGAAATTTATAAACCATGCTGAATCGGTATCCCTTTTTATGTTAATTTAAATTCATCCTAGTCAGGGCTGGCCACTTAGCTCAGTTGGTTTTAGAGCTTAGTGTCAGAACACTAGGATCAAGGGTTCAGATCCCAATACTGGCCAGCTGCCAAAAAAATTCATCCTAGTCAATTTGCACTTCCTCCTCCATGTCTGTGTTAATTTCAGAATACTGTAACTCTGAGAATAAACTATTTCACTGCATAAAGTAACAAAGGGAAGGGGGTAACGTTTTAAGTTTCTAGACAGTCCCACCTGGTCATAAGTCCACCCCCTTCAGAGGCACTTGTTGAAGGTTGTTGCAACTGTCCTTCTTCCCTTCGCTTCTGAACTTCATCGATCACAGGACTTACTCCTAATATTAACAGGGCACACCGATGGATCACAGAGTTGCAGGCAGCAGTGTAAACATCCTGACCCTCAGGAAGGTCTGTGCTGACCCTTCGCTCTTGCTGAGACTGAGGAGGTGGATCATCAGCTCGAGCCCCAGACCCTGCCCCACTGTTCATTCTATCTCGGTCTCGGCTACGAGCTACTTCACGGGCTGAGAGGAAACATTGAAAGATTTCTGTAACATGCAACACAAAAACAAGGTCTTAACACATGGGGAGAGAGAAGAGCAAAGAAAATAACAATAAAAATAGTCAAAAGGTTTGGACCAAAAACTTACTGAAAGAGGGAAAAAATATTTTTAAGACATTAAATACAGATAGTAACTTACTGAAAATTATATTTAAAGTGTATTAAAACATTAGACTTTTCATGAAAATTACAATAGGAAATTCTCATATTTCTTTAAAGATCTAGATTTTGCCTGATTCTATTTCAACTCTGAATTAACAAGTTAGATTGGTGATTTTCAAAGTGTGGTCGCAGACCAATAGCACCAGCCTTCCTTTTATTTTGAAGTCCACTAAAGTCTGGGAAGGTTAACAAGGTTAGATAAAAATAACTGCTTATTTCTGAAAAGCTCATTATCTTGCTATGAAAAACGTGAGGTTACAACAGAAACAGACAAAATTTAAGTTACATTAGATATAATGGAAAGTCGTCTTTTATCTTCCACAGTCCATATAACTCCCAACACCTACACGGCTTAAACACATTAAATAAGCACAACCACCAAAGGTCTTTGCTAAAACAAAATCCGATTATAATACAGGGGGCAAGATTGCCTCCAGAGTCAGATAGCATCACCAGTAATGTCCACCTGATGCCAGCCCTTCCCCAATTCCCAAGTGTAAAAAGTCAGTGGAACTAACAAGGTTCTGATACAGTAGTAGTTGTTTTCATAACAGGAAAACAATTTTTGCTCATATTTGGGGTGAAAATGATATTTTTAATGGGGAACCCAGGCAGAAAAGTTGGTAAAATACTAGATTCATCCATTAATATGTAAGTATACCCTTTAAGTATGGATCTATGTGTTTTATAAAATTTTTATGACAATATTTTCATTATGCTGTTAAAAGTCCCTTAGTTCTATAAAAATCAAAGCAACAAACCCTCGCGGAGACCAGAGCTAGAAATCAGTTAAAGTAGTTAAGAGAATAGTCACTGGAATTTTGGGCAGACACATGATATTGCCTCCTTAAACATCAGTTCAGCCATCGTTAGTATAGAGTAATGCTAGAACTTATCTCATAATACTGTTGTGAAAATTATGAGTCAATTCATATGAAGCACTTGACCCAGTGGCTAGCATATAACAGGTGCTCAAAAGTCATGGCTAGTTTAAAAATTATTACTCCCAGGATGACTATTACGCTTTCTTTTATTGTAATTGAGGGTTATACTTTGTTACTGTATTTTCTCCTTTGGCCTTTGTTTCCAGGAATTTCTAAACTAAGTTTGAAGTTCAACTGCAAAAGTTCTCTCAGCTTAGGTTTTAAAAATACAATTATTCTCCAACCCATCTCCAATTCCCTTTTTCCCATTTAGATCATTTCTTTTTTCCTCTTGTTTAAATAGGTTTTGATCTTGTTTTGAGCCACCTAAGAATCATTTTTAGAAGTATGCAGAATACAAATAAATTGATAATAAAGTAAGTATCAAGTTGATTGACACATACAGACAATCTCAACACCAAATGCACAGCTGGCCACAATGTGTTAGGCTACAGATTGAATATACACTTTAACTTGAAATAGTCAAATCACTCAAAAGATACTAATAAATGTTTTAAAAGCTTTGACACTTCTCTTTAAACATATAAATAATTACCTTTAAAAATGAATTATCTGTAGCCTTGGAATATAAAAATACAAAAAGTTTTATTCACCCAGCCAGTAGTATTCTCATGTATACTTAATCAGCAGGTAAAATTTATAATTTTAAGAGTTGTACACATGAAAAACTATGCCTCTCCTAACAGGTATAGAAAAGGGCTCTCTTCCTCACCACACAGAGGTCTGCCAGGCTGTTGGACAACTTGGTACCCCAGGGGACATATTTTGAATGACCTCATTCAGTGGCTCACTGGTGTCATTTCATGCATGAGGCTCACTGGTACAGTTTCCAAAATGCCTACTTCCAGAGCTTTCCTGCCCTGAACATGCAATCCAAAAGCATCGGAATGGCATAGCACATTTGTAAGAGCCCCCTGAAATGTTAGCTAATGCAAATTCAGATCACCAGCAGAATATCAGAACATTTTAGAAAAACTGTAGAGAAACTTTGCCTTTCTCAGGTCAGTTCCCCTACCAAAAAGAATGCCATGGTATTTATCTGTACAGTAAGAAGGGTATACTCACTGCCAGCTGTCATCACTTCATGTTCCCGTTCTTCCTCTTCATCCTCTGGCTCTGGATGCCCCTCTTCCCGGTCTCTCTCAGCCTGTTCTTCCATTTCAGCTTCTTCATCAATGGTCCGGGTAAATGTATGCTCCTGAGGATCGACATCTGCAGAGTCTTGGTTTTCTGAGATCTTAAAGAAATTATCAGAAACTATACTGAACATATTTTTCAAAAACTTTTAAAACTTCATTAAACCTTAACTTTTTTTTAATCACAGAAAATATTGCTTATATCAATAATAACATGAATTTTACTACATAAACCCAAAAGATATACTGAACAAATCTTAAAGAATCAAAAGAATGTATGGACACAAAATATATATACAAACACACATATGCTCTCTCTTCCTTGGTATTTTGATTAAAATGTCATTCTATGAACTTATTCATATTTATATTGCTAATCAGCTATAAATTACTACAGAGCTATAACTTAAAATAAGTTAAGTTGAGCATGACACCAAGCATAAAAGGTAATTAAAAACACGATTTTGACTCCATTCAACTTCCTTCAAGTTGTGTATGTTATCACAACTCTGTGTAAATAATGTTTAATAATTCTAAATTTAAAACAGTATTGCTTTTAAAATTTTTTTCTTTAACTTTGCCCCTGAAGAAACCAAAAATTAGAAATCTGGTAAAGACAATATTAACTTTACTCCCAACAGCGGTTATGCTACCTAGCAGTCACCTAGAGAGACAAAAGAGTCCTTACAACAGGTACTCAGAGTCACAAATACCATAGCAGTATATAATTTCTTCCACAAATTTCACTGTAAAGCATAAAATGAAAAAAATTAATTATATCCTCAGGTCCATAATAAAAGTAAATAACTTAGAAATTTCATAGAGCTGGGGATACTCAAAAGTCAGACTCACACAGTACATGTCATTTTTCCCCATAACTTGTGAGTTTCAAATTTGAGTCTCAACAAAATGACAATACATTTTATGAGCTTTCAAGGTCACCAAAAACAGATCCACAAATATTAAGTCATTGCATAACAAAAGCCTACTATAATATAAATGTAGAGACAGAGTTTGGAGAACTAAATAATGTAGTGCAAACCATCTGATATGTCAAGTATCAAACTAAGCACTTCCGAAGATGATGTATTATCCAGGCTTGTATTTATAATTATAAGATCATGTTATCAGGATTACCAAGCACTTTAGAAATCATCTCATTTTTGTCGTAAGAATTATTTCTGGACCTTCCTTAATAAATGGTTTTAATCTTCACTTCCAGGGGTGAACAACTCTGATTATTAGGCCTATTTTTCTTATATTCAGCTAAGAATGACTCCTTGTTCAATTGTTACTCTTTGGTCCTAGCAGCGGCCTCTGGGACAACATGGAACACGACGTTTATATCTTCTCTTACACAGAAGCTCTCTAAGTAGTTCAAAGGTAGCTATCATGTGACCTCCCCCCCCTTTATTGTCACTTCTCTAGGCTGAACATTTTTGATACTTTCCAGTTCTTGTATAAGATGATTTTTGGACATTTTATCAATCCAATGTATTTGTTAATGTCCCTCATAAGTTATGGCACCCCAAATTAAACAGGATAATTCAAATGTGGTCTGATCAGCAGATAAGAGAGGAATAACATTTCCTGTGATTTGGACAATTCAATGTGTTATTATTAATATTATATAATATAATAAGCAGTCTAAGACTATAAACTTTCTTAGTAACCATATCAGACTTGATAAATGTGAGGTCAAATCTTTCAGTCTTTCATTTTTTTCATTCTTCCATTTTTTCACTAGAAAAAAAAACTAGCGAACATTTATTGAATGTCTGCAATAATCAAGACACATTTTTTCTCACATAAACCAATATAGAGCTATTTCTCATAGCTTGCAGAAAAAAAGATTAATTGATTTCCAACTTTACCCATCTGTCTCGTGATGATGACCTGGTTTGAATAAGTTCAAGGTTCTTGCAAGCAAGTAAACGACTTCGAACTTTGTATACACAACGGTACACTTCTGATAAGCTTTTACCAGGTTGATATCTAAACAAAGAACCAAAATAGAAAAGTTACCTAATTTCTAACATCATGAGAGCAAATATTTGTCTGAGGATATTTTTAAGTTACTTGCCGGCTTTCTCCACATGCTTGACTAAGTAAATTTGTATGTTTCAGAAGAGCTGCCAGAACAAATCTAGACACAGTGTCCAAGAGTGACTCATTACTTAAAGTTGCACTGTCCCAATCTGAAAATGAAAATTAAAATGATGCATTTATATTTAAAAGGGCTCAGAAAACATTTCAGAAGTAATTTTAGTAACTTTAGTCATCCAACACCTGAATTTTATCATGTTTCTAAACAATTACTTAGCCAATGCATCTAGATCCCATGTACTGTTCTAGTTCTAGGTGCTAGGTATATAGCAGTGAGCAAAACTAAGTCCCTAAGCTCACAGAGTTTATATTCTTGATAGTGGGAGAGGGGCGGGGTGGGAGAGACAATAAATAAAAACATTCATATGACAGGTAAAGTGTTATGGAGAAAAATAAAGCAGGCTAAGGAGAACAGAGAGTATTGTACTGTATGGGATTACTATTTTATATAGGGTGTATAGGGTGGTCTGGGAAAGTTTCTGATAAAGCTACATTTGAGCAGAGATCTAAATGAAGAAAAGGGGGAATAAGGCACATGGAAACAGTGTACCCCCTCAGGCAAAGCTAGTACAGAGGACCTGAGGTGAGGTCACGGAGGCCAGTGTGGCTGGCACTAAGTGTGCATGCACAAGAGTAGTAGGAGAAGACATTAGAGAGCTGTCCAGGGACCAGATCACAATGGCCTTGCAGGCCAGTTGAAGTCCTCCAAGTTTTACTCTGAGGAAAATGAGATGGCTTTGAACAGAGAAATGACATGATCCAACATGTTTTGTAAAGCTCCCTCTGACTGTTAAGTGGAGAACTGACTGTAGGGACAGCAACAGCAGAAGTAATTATCACAGTAATTCAAGTAAGAAATGATGGTGGCTAAGACCAGGGTAGAAGAAATGGAGGTAGTGAGAAGTAGTCAGAGTTCATAGGTATTTTGAAAGTAGAGTTGACAGGATTTGCTCACGGATCAGATGTATCATACAAGAATATGAGAGAAGTCAAAGTTGACTTTAAATGTATTTAAATGTAGTTGACATTCTCTGAGAAAGGAAGACCACAGGAAGGACAGTTTTTAGGGTAAAGAGATGGAATCAGGAGTCTGGTTTTAAATACTATCTATGAGGCATCCTAATAGAGACAGTAAATAAACTAGTCAAGTGTGCATATATCTGATATTTAAAGCCATAATAGTAGATACAGTGAATACAAGTACATTTAAGTAAGTAAGAAATGAAACATTTGGACAGAGATGAGTACATGCATTTGAAAACCCCAAATCATGGCCAGTTGGTTGGCTCTCAGTTGATTACAGCACAGTGTTGATAACACCAAAGTCAAGGGTTCGGATCCCCTTACCAGCCAGCCGCCCAACAAAATGAAAATTTAAAAAAAAGAAAGAAGACCCAAATCACAGCATAAGATTATGAGGACTAGTTAGGAGCTTTTTCTTCTCATTCTTTAGTTCCATGTTGGCATATCAGCACTGTATTTTAAAATAGAGTATATTCTATTCCCCAGATAGGGATCCAAAAAACCAGTAGATACCAAATAGGGGTGGGGGGTTTATTGTCAGCTCTGCCCCAGAGCGACTGTTACACTCTGCTCATTTGACAAATGTACTAAATGTCCGTACTACTTAAAAACAAAACCAAACAAAATACACCCTTGGAAAATATTAAGCCCCATATTATTTGTTTTGAATCCCTACCTAAAACTCCTATCTGAAGAGATAAAATGTTACACCTCGGTTTTTCATTTCATTCCTGTATGACTAGATCAGAAATGTAAGCTCAGACTTAACCTATTTTACAGGTGAAAAAACAGATAATATAAATATGCCAGATTTTTTAAAAATCTTACAGCCCACAGATACTTTTAAAATGCAGTCTGTACAACACACAGAATTTTTCCACACCAGGTTCTTGAAAATCACCTGTTCCATGGGACTGCTTGCTAGTCTGAGAACTGCTATAACTAAAAATCAAACAGGACTCTACCTCAAGGAGGCTAATATTCAATTTAAAAAGCAAACTAGGGCCGAGCCCGTGGCGCACTCGGGAGGGTGCAGCACTGGGCGCTCCCACCGCGGTTTCGGATCCTATATAGGGATGACCGGTGCGCTCACAGTGCTCACTGGCTGAGCGCGGTGCAGCCGGTCTCAAAAAAAAAGGACAAAAATAAAATAAAATAAAAAGCAAACTAAATTAACACCTGTACTGTGTTTCAAATTTAGCAGGGATTATTCTCCTATACAATTTTTAATGTAACAGGTTCTTTTAAAACACCTTCATTAAATTTATTACATTCATTTCACACCAAGCACTATAGAATGTTTCCACTATTCAGGTATAAAGTTTATGCTAGTGTACAAGCAATACAACAAATTGAGCCATGCAATTTTTTTTCACCCTATATGTATACATAATTTTTAAAAGTTCTCATTGCAATGTAACAAGTGATAATGTGATATAACAGAAAATCTAACTACACATTCCAAGCAAGTGATACAAATAAGAGAATATCAGAAAACACATGTTAGAAAGTAAACTTTTTTCCTCTTCCATTACCTTACTTTCTCACTTCTGGTAGGAGTCAACACAACAGAATGAATGAGTAAATGAAGAAATAAACAAAAGGGATGAGACTAAACTTTGAAAGATATCATCACTGGTTTTTAAAGGTCTAAATAATATGATCTCATTTCATTTTCTTTATAAAAAATAAAATTAAAAAAAATTAAATTTTTACTTTTAATATTTACTTTTATCATTTCTGTCACAGAAAGAAGAAAATCCAAAGAAATGGGAGAAAACTAAAGACAGGATAAGAGAAAATAACATGGAAAAAGACAACTAGAGATATGTGATTCTCTCATTAATTCCTGTGATTTTCAGATTATGGTGGATTTTCCATGTATATAATAGTGTCAGCCACATATAATAACGGCTTTATTTATGAAGTATTGATTCTTATGCCTTTTGTTTTTCTTGCTCTGTTGAGCCAATTATACCTCCAGTATAGTGTTAAATAGAGGTGGTGTGATCAGGAAAGCCTGTCTGGTTCTGATTCCAAGGAAAAGTTTCAATAATCCTGTGTTAATTTCGTTGCTTGTTATAGATTCATTTTAGACAAACTTAACGAAATTAAGGAAGTTGATTTCTTTTAGATTTTTGATGAGACGTATTTTTTATGATTAATGGTTGAATTGCAATAAATGCTTTTTAATACTAATTGTAAATAATCATATTGTTTTATTTTTCTGCTAATGGGATGTTTTACATGTTCTATCTGTGAAAGTTAACCACTATGGGCCGGCCCAGTGGCGCACTGCTACAGTGCGCCGCTTCGGAGCGTGGAGGCGCTCCCGCCGAGGGTTCGGATCCCACATACAGACCGGTTCCTGCTCACTGGCTGAGCGAGGTGTGGGAGCAACACCGAGGGTTGCGATCCCGTTGCCGGTCCCGGTCCGGTACGGGCGCGACACTGAGGGTTGCAATCCGTTGCCGGACACGAAAAAAGACAAAAAAGGAAAAAAAAAAAAAAGAAAGTTAACCACTATGCCATGTTTTGGTATATTTCAGTTGGTATCAACGTATATTACGTTTTGATATATGGCTTAATTCACGTAATATTTTTCTTAGAATATTTGTCTATCTGTCTATGAAAGAGAATGTCTATAATTTTCTTTTTTTCTAATGTCCTGGTAATATTGTGGTATCAACGTAATGCTGGCCTCACAAAATAATTTTGAAAACACTAAAAAAAAAAAAAAAAAAAAAAAGATACGTGATTCTCAACAATCCAGGTCATTTTTAAAAGAACATAGGAGCTAAAAAGAAATCAGGTATATCCTTTAAAACTTTGTATATAAAATTAATTTTATTAAACAAATAATATTAGAAACTGAAAACCCACCAACTACATGCATAGTACTTTACTATTTTAATGTAAACTTTATCTCAAATTGATACCTTCACCAGCACTCTTAATGTGTTTTATATATGAAGAAACATTAACCAGGCCTACAGCCTCGACTTCTACGTATGCATCCTTTCAGTTAGTAAAATAGGGCTTGCAAAGGGAAAGGACTTATTAAACAGACTCTTTTACTAGATCCATTTACATAGCATAGGATATTTCAGTAAAGTGATTGCCTACGAATTTATTATATAAATCTTAATTTTCATACTGTGGGTTTGCATTAAGTGATATACATATATTAAAAAAAAAATTCCTAGGGTATTTTCCACAATGGGAAAAACAAACTATTTTAAAATGTTCCTTTTCACATAAAAATGTAATAGGGTAATCCCGGAGATTTTCCATTTACATATATTGCATATATATTAGTCAGCTTTATGAGCTAACTACATGTTTACTAACTTTATCCTCTTTATCTTACCTTTACTGACAGCATAATCCTGCATGCTGATCCAAAGGCTTCGGGCAGGCTCTTTAGAACAACCCAATGCCAAGTCTACATAGATAGCAATTTCAGGTCGCAGTTTATAATCAAAAGGCTTCTGTTCTTCATTTCCTGAAAGAGCTACTTCTAATAGGCAACTTATACATTTATCTGAAAAAAAAAATACTCAAGTAACCTATTTTAAACATCATAAATTTCTTGGTGCTACAAATAAAATCTTACCACATCTATCTGATGCATATGAAATTATATACTTCAAACCATTTCAACTAGATGCCACAAAGGTAAAGTCCTTTAATGTTTTTCAATTGGAGGCAGTATCACCCCTCTTACTCTCTCTGGAAGGATGTGACACTCGTCAAATGTGTCACTCCAGATTGCACTTTGGCAAGCAGGGGCCAGGGATGCTAATTGTCCTACATATGCAGCTGTCTTGTATAACAAAAAACTGTCTTGTTCAAAACGGAATAGTATTGTCTTTGAGAAACATGGGACCACTGGGAAAGAGACTAGACAGAATTGTTTTTCTTTCTTCTGAACTCGGTTAAATATGATCCAAGAAAGACCAAAGATACCATAAACAATTTTTCGATTTATATTTATATTTGATACAGGTGGTTCCCAACTTTTCAATGGTACTTTTGACATTCAGAATTCATTTCACATTTAAAAAACAGAACAATGCTGTAAATAATGGTCAGGTTCTTGGGCTAGTACCGAAAGTCAATTTATTCCATAATATCATTATTATATATTGACAATTTTACAAAGGACAACAACTTTTTCCTAATATATACACACATTTAAACATAACGTTTAATAGCCTCATGATTTTATAATATAAAAACTGAAAAACATTAAAACTAAAATTGATTTTATTCATGTTAAATGCCAGTTAATTGAGTAAATATAACAGGAATATGAAGAAGGTAGAGACAATGATACTTTTGTTCTCAGGTGGTCATTTGAGACTGTCATGGGATTAAACACTGGTAGCAATGGAACTACCATGTTAAATATTCCTTGAAAACCCATAGTTTTACTTTCTTTGATACAAATGTATCATAAACACCAGTCTAGCATTCATAAGCCATGGCCTCATCCCGCTCCCCAATCTCTGAGTCTCTTTCTCTTATCAGAGAAATAACGAATTTAGATCTAATAAGACCATATAGGCTATCTAATCCAACTCATCATTTTATAGAATCAAAATTAGAGGCCCAAAGAGATTAAAGGACCAATCCTAGAGAAAACAACTAGACCATTTATTGGAAAACTAGATAAGTCCTCACATTCAGTCTGAGAACTACCCTGCCAGCAAAGTATACAAATGGGAGACAAGGCAAGAAAGGGAAACCCCAAGAGCACCATAAATGGGAAGAAAAAAAATGAGGAATCATATAGGGTAACATCAGCATGAAAGCAGGACAAGCTGGAAGGAAAACAGACCGCCACTCATATCTGAGGGGTGTTTGAAAACTGAGCCCTGCTCTTATAGTGCTTTACATTCTGCAAAACAGTTTCATAATTGCCAAGCCTCAGAATATAAGTAATCAGGCATTTTCTTCATTTTTATGAGTTAGATGACTTGCTAAAAGTGAGTGATAAATATGACAGAGTGGGACCAGACCTACATGTTCCTAGTTCAGAAGGCTCTTTTCACTATACCATACTGCAGGATTTAACTGTTTTTCTGAGGGATCCAAATTACAGTCTCGGATCCCCTACACTACTAACATTGCAATTGTCCTCTATCAATTCTCTATTCAGCAAACTCAGAATAAGAGAAATCTCCAACAGAGGTACAAACGAGCATGTATTACGAATGTTGCAGAGAAGCATTATTACCCAACTGAGGGATGTCCATTTCTACACCATCACTGAAAAGTGGTGTTTTCATCCAATATGCAGTGTCCTGTTCCTCTGGAGACACAGGGGAGCCCTGAAGCATGCCACCAAGACACCGCCCAATAAGGAGAGCAATTGTTCTTTCCAGGTCCACAAGCCACACCCAGGACTGAGCTGGCTGAGGTAACGGCACACCAGCAGGATCAATTAGTTCTGGTCCTCCTGAAGACAAAATCATTAGTAACTGTGTCTTTATCTGGTACTTTTAAAACTCAAAAACTTTCTCATAGTCTCCTATTCTATTGCATGGTAATAAGATACTGAAGCAAAATAATTTTACAATGAAAATACAAATTATAATGCTTTCTATATATACATCCTTGGGTATTCAGAGGGGATTGGCTCCAGGACCCCTGGCAGACACCAAAATCTGCAGATGCTCAAGTTCCCTATATAAAATGGCAATAGTATTTGCAAATAGCCTAGCACATCCTCCCTATATTTTAAGTCATCTCTAGATTATTTATAATACCTAATACAATGTAAATTCTTTGTAAATACTTGTTGTACTGTAATGTTTTTTATTTGTATTATTTTTTATTGTATACTTATTTTTTATTGCTTTTCTGTTCCAAATATTTTGATCTGAGACTGGTTTAACCCATGAATGTGGAACCTGCAGATATAGAGGACCAACTGTATATTCTCTTTACCAGGTTAATTTAAAATACATTCACAGAGGTTATGCTACTGAATAAAATTTTCCTTCGTAAAGTTACTAATATTAACACAAACATTAAAACAGTATATGAAAAAATTATCCCAATGGATTCTATTTCTACTTTTCACAGTCCAAATCACACTTCACCATCTTTAGTGAGTACTTTGAGTTCATTCCTCCAAAATCAACACAAGAGCTGATCCATTAAAATGACACATAGTGGGGGCTGGCTAGTTAGCTTAGTTAGTTAGAGCAGAGCCAAGACTAAAGACTTGTCCAACCCCAAGGCTCTAGGAAGTGATAAGTGACTTTGCCAAGATCACAAAGCAAGTTACTCGCAGAGCCAAGACTAAAATAAAGATCTCTTTATGCCTCAGCCCTTGTTTCTTTCTCACTTAAACTTGAAAGGTTTTTAAGATTTCAGTGATGAAGTTCCTTTGGTAGCCTTAGGACAGATAGATTCCGAGAGGTTTTCCAGTCAAGATGGTGGAATAGACAGTCCCCAGCATCACTCCCTTTCACAAATCAACCAATTTACAACTATTAAAAAGCAACAACAGCCAAGCTAGGGCTGCTAGAGCTCAGGGGAAGAGGAAGAGAGACCTACAGAGTGCATGAAGGCGGGAGAAGCCATGATGAGACAAAGAAAAAACTGCTCTGACCATTTTGTGCCATGGCTACTTTAAGGCTAGAGCTGCAGAGCACACGGAGCAAGAGCCCACAAAAGCCGCAGCTGTGATCTTTGAATGAAGTTGCTTGGAGGCAGCAGGGGAGAAGAGGGCCTTGGTGGCCCCCAGGCCAGCAAGACCACTAACACTGTTCCTGTGGACCCACAAAGGAGCAATGAGCCAGAACAACTGAAAAAAAGGAGCCACTCAGAGGCTGGTGAGTTATCACAAGGGACTGGCGCACAGCCCATCACATGGGAAGTGTTTGCAGCATGTGCAGTGGAGGAGATGGGCTTACTGGGGGAACAATGGGGCACATCAAGGACAGCTGACCAGCACTCCAATCAGCAAAGGACCACTCAGAGGAGACTGCTCAGGAATATAGAATTGCAAGGGGTACAGTTTGATGAAAACACTCAGGCCCAGACCAGTGTTTCTACACAACCCAGGTGCACCAAGTCTCTGGAAAGCCGGAAGTACCTATAAAGTCAACCATTAAAACCTGAGCTGCACAAAAAGCCTTCCCTACGGAATCAGCAGCAAACCAGCAATTTAGCTAAACCACACAGCTCAAGTACTGATCCCCAGAGGAAGTTCTCCCATTTTAGAAGTAAGCAAAGGACAAAAAATTAGTTCTAGCCCAGGCACACCACAAGTGCCTTGGGGAGCCAGGGACCGGACCCCCCCCCCAACCAGGCACACCACCAGCACCAAAGAGCATGCCAAAAACATCACCTCCGTGTGGGTGGCCCACCATAGCCACCACAATAACCACGGCTGCCACAAAAGCAGCTAGATGCCACAACCATTGTGCAGATGGTCTGCCAGCCACTGGAGTGCATTGACACAACAAGTCACCAGCAGAGACCAAAGAAAAGAATAGGATGTCTCTCTCCACAAAGCCCATTCCAGAATGACAGAAGAAGCAGCCGCTCTACATTAATATTGGGGGACCTGAACACACCTCTCAGCACTGGACGGATCATGTAGGCAACAAATCAACAAAGTAACCATTACTCTTTCAGAAGGAGAGAAGAAATCAAGGGTATTTAGAGGAGGGCAGGGGAGGGAAAGGGGATGGGAGAGATTGGACGAGGGGCATAAAGAATAAGTATGATTTTTAACAACATATATGCTAGTAGTAATATTGATTTGATTAACGTGTCAATGTTGAACCCCCAAAATAAGTATAATCAATTATGATTCAATAAAATTTTTTTTAAAAAAATGGATAGGTAGATTCCAATGAAAAGACACAGTGATGTTCTTCCAGACATAATACTTTATGCTATATTCAAGCATCACCAACACTGTATAAATCAGAGTGAATTCAGGTGTCATGTCTAAAATTGGAATGCTGTTTCCTATAAAGCACCTAAAAAGAAAGAAAAGCACTAAAAGATAGGTTCCCAATTCTCCTCTTTTAAATTCAACCAGTTATATATATATATGACTGGTTGAATACCAAAATAAATATAATAATTTTTAATTTTATAATAATACCAAATATTTTACTGTCAAACAGATTTAAAACTAAAAATCTTTGTATTTAAGAAGTAAAACTATTTAACTGGATCTGACAATCTATTGATTGTAAAATGTGTTACTATCTTAAGTACTGCTAAGAAAAAAATAATGCTGACTAAATTATAGACACAATGCTTTCCTATCATCCATTGTGAGATGCATCTCAATTTCTACCATGTCAAAATTTGAAAAAAAAGTCTTAGAATCAATGAAATGCAGTATTCAAACATAATTACCATAAGAGTATCAACCCTTTTTGTTATACTCATACATGAGCAACTCTTAAGTTGTCCTATCTCAGTTGCCCACTGTAGACTGTAAGCTCTTAGAAGATAACCTTATCTTTTTGATCACACAAAACACCCAAGTGTTTTATGATTTAACTGATGTATTCAAGAGGAACAACTTTTCTCAAAAGCATTATTTACTCTTTTTACTATCTTTACTTACCATGAAGAGGCCACTGTAACTCTTGGTCTTCTAAAAGAGCAGCAGCTGGCAGGAGTCTATTAAGGCAATCAAGAGGTGGCAACAGGTCCAGGAGGTAACTCAGTAAAGGTCGAGCCACTGACACGGGGAGTAACAGTAGGGAGTTAACAATCTGGCAGAGCATGCTGCCTGCAGCTGAGACGTATATCACATCTATGAAGGGCAAGAAATGCACTGTGGATCAGTTATCTCAAACTTAAAAAAAAAAAAGAAAAAAGAAAAAAGAACCTAAGAAATACTATTTTAGCTTGGAATTAGAGTGGACTAATTCAATAACTCTTTGTTGAACACTTACCTCATAGCTGGTATGGTATTAGTATTTACTCACTTTCAGAAAGTACTACCAACACACTTTGTGGGAAACAAATTCAAAGGATTATAACTGTTTTCCTTAAAATGCATTAAAATTTTCTCACTCAGGGCTGGCCCAGTGGCGCACTCAGTAGAGTGTGGTGCTTGGGAGCGTGGCAGCGCTCCCGCCAAGGGTTCGGATCCCATATAGAGACCGGTCCGCTCACTGGTTGAGCGCAGTGCGGGCGCGACACCGAGGGTTGCGATCCCGTTGCCAGGCGTGACACCGAGGGCTGCGATCCCATTACCGGTCACGAAAAAAGACAAAAAGGAAAAAAAAAAATTTCTCACTCATTAAATTATCTTCATTTTTAAATTTAAGTAGGTACTCAAGAAATACTGAGTGCCTACCATGTACCAGGCACAGTTCTAGGTTAAGGGAATACAGAAAATGAACAAAGCAGCCCAAACTTCCTGCCTTCATGGTGTTTACATTCTAGTTAGAGATGCCTTTTAAATTAAGATTGCCTTAAAACATCTTTTATTATGTGTATTGGTTTTAAAATGAATTTTTCTTTCAATATTTCATTGTATTTTGGGGCAGGGACGACCATTCAGAGATAAGTTCAGTTTGAACATATTAAATTTTAGCTGGCTGTGGAACAGCCAAAAGGAGATTCTCAGCTTGTTTATGATAACTAAAAGAATCTTCACTGACCAGGTCAGCTAAATTATAGTGCCTTGGGAGATCTGGAATAAGGCAGTATTCATATCTACCTGTCTTGGAAAAAACAATATCGTAAGACCATTTTACTTAGAAGAAGCCATAATGGTGCCAGAAAGCCATAAAATAACCTAGAATACTTATTACCCTTACCCTGGATCCCTGCATATAAAAAGTAACCTAGTAACAATTCCAAACCTACATGTCAGGTACAACCAATAGCAAGCGTGATGAAGTAATTAGCCGGCACTGTTTTTTCTCTCTCCTTTGACCTTTCCCCCTTCTTGCGACTATAAATGCTAGGCTCTCCTGGCCCACTTTGGAACACGTTTTTTCAGGGCAGCCTGATCTATGGCCTCCCTGGTTGCAATCATCATACCGGCTCACCAAATCCTTGCTATACGTTTTCGTCTCAGTTTCTATTTAGGTCAACATTTTTCCTTTCTTTCTCTCTCTCTTTTTCAGTGGGGGAACTTCAGAAATAAGTTGATTTTGGGCCGAGCCCGTGGCGCACTCGGGAGAGGGCGGTGCTGGGAGTGCACTAGCGCTCCCGCGGCAGGTTCGGATCCTATATAGGGATGACCGGTGCGCTCACAGTGCTCACTGGCTGAGCGCGGTGTGGCCGGTCTCAAAAAGGACAAAAAAAAAGAAATAAGTTGATTTTGAACAGATGTACTGACTAATAGTTGCCTTAGGGACAATCAAGAAAAGACACCCAGTAGGTAACTAGAGAAAGACTCTGTAAAGGAATTCTCAGCTAGATGTAGATATGGGAGTCATTAACATACACGTGGTGGTTAAACACATTGGGACTAGATAAGACCATTCAGGGGAAAAAAGAGAGTTGAAGGCAAAACTCAGAGGGATCCTCAACATTAAAGGGCATATACAAAGAAGAGGGGCCTACAGGAAACCACTGAAAAAGAGCAGTCAGAGAGAGATGAGGACTGTGACTATAAGCCCATAGAAGAAGGTATTTCATGAAGGAAAGAGGAACACTGGCAAATGCTGAGAAAGATAATGAAAGCAATCCCACTACTAAGTATATATGCAAAGGAATGGAAATCATCATGTTGAAGGGACACCTGCACTCCCATGTTCATCACAGCTCTATTTACAATCGCCAAATTATGAAACCAACTTAAATGTCCATCAACAGACGACTGGATAAGGAAAATGTGGTATATATACACAATGAATACTACTCAGACATAAAAAAGAATAAAATTCTGCCATTTACAGCAACATAGATGAACCTGGAGAAAATTATGTTAAATGAAATAAGCCAGATACAGAAAGAGAAATACCACATGTCCTTACTCATAACTGGATGGAAGGAAGGAAAGAAAAGAAAGATGGATAGATGGAAGAAAGGAAGGAAGGAAGGATCACAATAATACGTTGATCTTTCAAAAGGAGAGAACAAACCTAAGGATACTAGAGATGGAGGGGTAGGGAAGGAGGGGGGTTTGGGAGTGACTGGTCAAGTAAAGGGCATAAGGAATTATTACGATTTGTAATAATGAATATGTTAATAAACAATAAATAGTTTAAAAAAAGAAATAACAGACAAAAATCTTACTTTATGCCACTTAAAATTAATCTTTCTGAGTTTATGTAATACAATGCCTTTAAATTAGGCCTCTGTTATGCCAATTAGAATCTTTTAAGATCAATCACTGCTACCATCACCTCCAAACCATGATCAAAGAGATCTTTAATAGATAGTAGATTCAAGATCATTCCTTTTCCATTCAGAGGCTTCAGACCCTCTTCAGCCTTTGAAAGGCTAAGGGTTTTTGATTTTTAACTACTGATTAAGTCTGAAATCAGTACCAAACTCACCTCTTAATTTTTCTCCTACACTGCCATTCCAAGGACTTTCTTTGAGCAAATTTGCAGAACGTGAATAAATATCTGTGGCATGCGGCAACAAGAGCTGAAGATGTTTATGAAGCAATGCCACACTGCTTGAGTTCTGAGAAGAAAAAAGTTCCTAAATTACTACTTTGAAAAGGTACATAAATATCATGGCATACCCAAATATCTGAGTTTCAAGATCACTGATAGATCACCATAAAAGGCAAAGAATCACATACCTCACTAATGTTATTGATATGGCAAAATGCCAGCAGCTGTTTCTGTAGTGAACACAGCAGTTCATGAAGATGAGCAGGTTGACTGTTCTCTGATGAAGAGGTTCCAAGTAGAAATTTATCACTATTCTTTTCCAGCTCTCCAAATGCTTGATCCTAAAGTAACACATAAATGAAGATTTGATGTGTTTGAAAACGAAAGTAATGTCCTATCATAAATGATTCTGATTTAAGAAGCCATTGCCTCCTTTCTACCATTACCTTTGTTATAATCCCTACTAGATGGTAAAATTCATCAAGTAATTCCAATTTGTTTTCCCATTAAAAAAAAAGTAACACATATTTCACTATAGAAACTTTGAAGATACAGAAACAAGAAGAAGGATAACAGTATAACTCCCCAAGGACAACATTTCAATATTTTGATGCTGTTGCTTTCTAGACCTTCTGGGTAAATGTTCTGGTTTCACATGCTTGTGCATTTCTAAGAACATAATTATTAGAAATTAATTTTTTTTCTGATTATAAAAGAAATAGGGACTTAAAGAGTCATGACAACTAAACACAATGTGTGATTCTGGACGAGATCATGAACTGCTGGGGTGGAGTTGGGGGTGGCATGGCGTGGGCAGGGGATGGAATTGCTATAAAGGACATTATTGGCACAACTGCAGAAATTTAAATATGGACTGTATGTTAGATAATAGCTCTGTATCAATGTTAAATTCCCTGAATTCAGTAATTGTTCTATTGTTATGTAAAAGAATGTCCTTGTTCTTAATACATCCTTAAGTACTTAGGAGTAGCCAGCATGACATCTGCAACTTACTCTCAAATGAGTTAGAATAAAAAAGATAGATAAATAGACAGGCAGATATAAAGTAATTAAGTTGTTGAAGGGTCTGGGGAATTCTTTGAATGATTCTTGTAACTTTTCTATAAGTTTGTAATTATTTCAAGTTAAAAATATTTTTAAAAAGGAAATGCTCAGTAACATTTAGAAAATACCAAAACTGTTTTTAAAAAAATGTTAAAATCACCATTTAGCCAACCACCCAAAGAAAATGGCTACTAATATTTTTTGGTGTATTTCTTTCCTGATTTTTTTGTGTACTTTTCTTTCTTTTTCATTTTTTTCATAGTACTGCATATTTTCTTTTTAGCCTGCCCTTTTCCAGCAGTTTTATAAATGCTTTCTATATTTTCATAAGCCATGTATATATAAAATTTAAGTCACAATATTCCATTAAGTACATACCATAATTTACTTAACCATTCCTTTATTTTTAGATATTTGTTATTTCCAATTTTTACTGCTTATTAATAATGATGTGATGAACATCTTTATGCACAAAATTTGGTTCATGCTTATGATACACAAGATAGAGTCTGAGAACACTTGAAGGCACTTGCTATAAGCTGCCAAATAGCACCATTATTTTAAAATCTCAGAATATGACAAATTTGGTTCAAACTGTTGGGGGTCTAAAGGAAAATTTTAGCTAAGACCCCAGCAAGGTAACCACACTTCCTGCTTCTGTACAGCCACTTGCTCAAGTCCCTAGTTGGTGCTACTTGTAAAACCCTAACCGCATTTCCCGCTTCTGTACAGCTGCTTGCTCAAGACCCCAGTCTGTGTGACTCTGCATGAATACAGGCAGGGCCAATAAGAAAGCTTGCATGACTGCTTAAGAAAAGTATAAAACTGCAACCCTCCCTGCACTCAGGGTCCCAGGACTTAGAACAAGAGTTCGCCTTGGTCCTGCTAGCGTAATAAGCTCCCTGACTCTCCAACTCTCTGAGTGTCTGAAGTTTCCTTGCTGAGTTCGTTCCATAACAAAAGCACATCAGAAAGAAATAAAAACTTATGATTTAAACCCAAAAGCAGTTAGTATTTGATTTCCACTTCCATATAATGTACCCATCTGTCTCAGCCCTGATGACATAAGAAAGCCACTGCTTTAATGTAGCATAAATGTTCCTTACAACTTTGGAAAAAATTTTCAGTCATTAACAAACAGATATGCCATAACAATGTTCTCCTTCCATTTGCAGCCATCACTTCCTATAGCTACCAAACATCAGATAAAATTTACATCCTTAAACCCAGAAGAAAATAATTCTGTAGGAAGAATTTTCACTTTGACTTAGTTCAACAGCCTTTTAATGTGGGCAGAACACAGAGTATTAAGACTTGTACAGAAGAGAAAGAATATGAGGGTATCACAAAAAGTTCATGGAAAGGTTCTTATCATCTTTTAATTCTACTTATCCATGAACTTCCTGAAGTAACCTCACATATAGATCTGGCCCTGAAGAGGCATAGTAGATAATATGAAATGACACACAAACAATTCAAAGTTAAGTCTCACAGTACACTCTAATCCTAAAAGTACTGAGGAGCACAGGGGTTATGCAGCTATAATTACATGGACAGACAGAGTTATTTGGCCAAGGCTTCCCAAAATAGATGAGTCTTAAAGAAGTTACAGCTTGGTAGAGAAGAACAGGAGGAGACAGGGGTACCATGTACAATTTGGGGAAAAGATGAGCTCAGATGACAATGGCGCATAAGCCAATGATGAAGGTCTGAAGGGGTTTTAATTTAATACAAAGAGGTTATTTAACACAAAGTTATTCCAGCAGTAAGACACTGAGAAGAGACCAGCAATAGTGACAACAGGCACAAGACTACTATTATTAGCATTAGATCATGATGGTCTGGGTTAGAACCCAAAGAAAGGGAGAGGGGAAAAAAAAAAGGATGGATTTAAGAAACAGCATAGAATAAGAATTAATGGCATCCTCATACAGGGAAAGCCACAAGGTCCATTGTCTTCCCTCCTACTGACCAGCTTATTCCTAGTACCAAACACATTTTTAAATTATATGATTATAACTAGTGAGGTTAATCTGTTGTTCATTATTCTTCTCCTTTAAAAAAAAATGTTGTTAGATATTGTTTTCTGCTTATTCTTCTAAATTAACATCAGAAAAACTTAGAAAAAATTCTAAAATAAGTCTCTTTGGAATTCTCAATTATATATCATTTGACCCCCACAATATTTCAGAAGACATGACATGTTTTCCCCCTTTGGGGAGGGGTGTCTAGAGTTTTATTTGTACCATAAGTGTTTAAATGTCAAAATATCTTGACCTGAAGAGATCCCTACCCTTTTCTTCTTTTTTACCACAACTAAAAAGTAACTTACTGTATAAAATCCTAAATTTCTTAAAAGGGTCTTCATCAAAATTTCAGCCAGATGGGTGTCTGGATGGCAGCTCTGAGTACCATATGGTTGATCTGACAGGTTTCCGTAGCCAGTACACACAGAAGAGAGGTCAGCAGCATCAGAGGGTGAGCTATAGCCAAGTAGGGAGGCTACATGGGTATGATCTTGCAAACTTGTTAGAATGATATCCAGTTGCATTCTCTAAAGAACAGTCCATTAGAAACAAATAAATAATGAGCTTTAAATATACTAGAAAAGAAAAAAAGGATCCCAGAAAAAAAACTGTATAATGATGCTAACTAATCCACTTACCTGATAATCTTTAGAAAGTGTATGATTATAAGAAAAAATATCCAATTAATACCATTCAGGAAAATGAAACTTATAGGTTTTTATTCCATCCTTCTTTATAATACCTAAAACTTTAAGCTAAAATGGCATACTGTGCATAATGATTCTAGTACAGTAAGTAGAGAGGAGTAGGAAATGGCAACAGATAAATTATACTACACATTATTCTACAGAATTACCAATGACAACTACTTATTCTAACATTTAAAATAAATCACTTGAAATTTAAACTAAGACAAAATACTCATTGGAAAGCATCTGTGGATATTATATTGCCTGTAAGTACTACTTTTCCCTCAAATCTATAGCTGTACAACTGATTCTTCTACTTGCTTGAACAAAATGTGTTTATTTGAATGATAATAAAAATGAAAAGAATAAGCATACTCATATTATCAAATAGTTTTTCCTAACAGTCATGTTTTATTTTATATATAAATGATTTCACAAAAAGTTCTGGGCATGGAACCAATAGTAGCACATACCCTTGATTTCAACACAGCACACTAAAAATAAACCAAAGGATCTCTGGTTTGACAACACAGCAACACTAAGAAAACCAGCCATTATTTTAATAATTAGCCCCAAATAATTTAATAAATTATAAGTTGCTTCACCTGGGGTCATTAGACATCTGGGAATTCTTCCAGCATGTAATATTATACAACTAGGATTTACCAGAGCCATCAAGTTAAATACTACCCAATTAACACAGGCATTGGTTAGCTTTATTTCCCTCTCAGTCCTATTTTTTGTGATATTACTGGCTTACACAGATACCATGCAAAGGCTTACCTGTCCTTTAGACAAGCTTTCCCATCTATCAGGTCCTTGGGGTAAAAGAGAATGAAGTAATTCCATACGTTCTCGTAATGGAGGTAAGAGCATTGTTGCTCCCACTGACAGAGTTTCAATTACCACCTAATATCAAAAAGAAAAGTGGATTGATTGGCCAGGTTCTTATCTTTTTAATAAAAACAAACAAAAAGTGAATCCACTGACTAATAGGATCACAGAAGTTTTAAAAAAGGTGGCATGCGGAAAAAAAGGCATGGAAGTCCATCTTCAAATGTCTTTAAGAAGATGAGAATATATATTTTGGATTTGCCATTAAATAGCTAATCATCACCCAACAAATACTTAGTGTTGAGTCTATAGCACCTGGTAAGTCTCTGTACAAGTGATGTGTATACAGAAATGAAGAAGGCAGACGAAGGCCCTGCCTTCATGAACATATAGTCTAATGGGATAGAAAGACCCTGAGCAAGTAATCATAAACATGAAGAGTCACACAGGGAAAGTAAAAGGAAGTGGGACTTGTATGGGCACATACACACAAGGGCAATTAATGTGGCCTATGGGCTCATGAAAAGTCTCCCCAAGGATTAGGCATTTAAGAATTAAAGAACTAGCAGGATTTAGCCAAACAAAGGTACAGGTAGTGGGAACAGCAGAAGGAATAGCTCGTTGCATTATCTTAGGCCTTGTAACTTCTCTGGGTCATGGCTTCTCCATCAGTAAAATCAGTGTTGGACTAGATAAATTCCATAGTGCTTTTCAGTTCTAATACTCAATTTTTCTATAAGTCAATGCTTCTAATTCTTTGAATTACTATAATGACTGAAAATTTCAAGTGCATAAGAAGAATCAAGAACCCTTCCATCAAAAATCATGTGTCCTGCAACACAGTGAAGAACTGGAAGAACCTTTAATGACTTCCTCAGGTTACTATAATCAAACTAAATTTTAGCTGTGGAAATTCAACAAAGGTGACTATAAGGATTAAGGACTAAATGTGTGTACTGCTTTTCCAGAAGCCCCTAAAAAAAAAAAAAAAAAAAAAGCTTTTTCCAAAAGCCTCTAAAAGTATGGGAGGTAGAGGGGGCATAAGCAAAACGACCCCAGAAAATGGTAAAGAAGAAAATAGCATCAAAATTTTGGAAGCAGAAAGCAACAGATAAAGAGTTAAAAGACCTGAAAAGGCTGCATCTTAAGTCAAAAGTGAGAAAAACCAAAAAACACTGATTAATACTGTAGAGGTCCTAGAGGCTCAGGTACTTCTGCAATAGAGAGCAAAGGAGATGCTCAAAACAGAAGGACTGTTTGAAAACTGGTGAAGATAACAGGCACAGTTGAGGGTAGGAATACCAAACTGAAAATGGGATCATTTTAACAGAAACTGTTCATTGTAAAATGATGAGACTCCAGAGCTCTTCAAATCCCCCCCCCTCAGAAGAATGTCACCCAGGTTTATACCTTCTGGCAATAGATCAGAAAAGCCTTCCTTTGGGGAATCTGAGTAGCCTGAGAGAAAAAGACCTTAAGGAGCAGACATCAAGCTTTCCCACCCCACCTCCCCAACCCCCTCCCACAACCCCCAAAATAGCTCAGCCACATCAACCTTCCAAAAAATTTATGAACCTCATCCACGTGCACAGGACTTTCAATCAGCCTTTTACAGTCACACTCAAATATAATTGGGCAGCCAAACCTCATTAGAAATTTGAGGAGAGCCTTTATTATGAAAGACAGAGACTAAAATTAACAAAGAAAGTCTAATTTTTTTAAAAAGCAACTATATAAGGAGAAAAAAACTTAAGAATAAATGATATCTTCAAAAAGAAAAAAAAGAAACCAGAACAGGAGGCTACCAAAAAGAGAACACTCAAAAAATAAAGAAAAGAGCTCTTATAAATTAAAAGATTAAAATGAAGGTGCTGGGAGGGTTAAAAAAATAAAAAGATAACAGAAAAAATAAAAAACTTCAATAGAGGGGCCGGCCCGGTGGCGCACTGGATAGTGCGCCGCTTGGGAAGCGCGGCGGCGCTCCCGTCCGAGGGTTCGGATCCCACATACGGACCGGCTCCCGCTCACTGGCTGAGCGAGGCGCGGGAGCAACACCGAGGCTTGCGATCCCGTTGCCGGTCCCCGGTCCAGTACGGGGGCAACACTGAGGGTTGCGATCCGTTGCCGGACACGGAAAAAAGACAAAAGACAAAAAAAAAAAAAAAAAAAAAACTTCAATAGAAGGGTTAGAACATAGGATTAAATTTCTCATAAAGTAGAGGGCAAAAAAGATGGACAACAGGAAAGAGAATACTATACAAAAGAATTCAGAGGACTGGTCCAGAAGGTCTAGTATCCCAATAATAAAGAGTTCCAGAGAGAAAGAAAACACAAAACAATTAAGAGGAAATCAACAAAATACTTCAAGATAATTTCTTAAAACTGAAGGATATCAGCTTCCAATTTAAAGGGACCACCCAAGTATCCACCACAATGGATACAATCAGGACCCGTGTCAGTTCACATCATTTTGAAATGTGACAACACAAACTGTTTTAATTGTTTTTGTTTGTTTGCTTGCTTCTTTGTTTTGCTGTGCAGAAGCTTTTTAGTTGGATATAATTCCATTTGTTTATTTTTTCTTTTGTTGCCTGTGCTTTTGGGGTCTTGTTCATAAAGTCTTTGCCCAGTCCTACTTCCTGAAGTGTTTCCCCTGTGTTTTCTTTTAGGAATTTTATAGTTTCAGGTTTTATATTTAAGTCCTTAATCCATTTTGAGTTGATTTTGGTATATAGCAAGAAGTACATGTCTAGTTTTATTCCTCTATATATTGATATCCAGTTTTCCCAGCACCACTATTGAAGAGGCAGTCCTTTCCCCAAGGTATGCTCCGGCTTCCCTTGTCAAATATCAGTTGGTTTTTAAGTATGTGAGTTGATTTCTCGGTTCTCTATTCTGTTGTATTGTTCTGAGTGTCTGTTTTTATGACAATACCATACTGTTTTGGTTACCATAGCTTTGTAGTATAATTTGAAGTCAGGTAGTGTGATACCTCTGGTTTTATGTTTTTATGCTCAGGATTGCTTTGTCTATTCAGGGACTTTTGTTATTCCATATGAATATTAGGATTGTTCTTTCTATTTCTGTGAAGAATGTCATTGGTATTTTGATGGGGATTGCACTGAACCTGTAGATCGCTTTGGGCAGTATGGATATTTTCACAATGTTAATTCTTCCAATCCAAGAGCATGGAATGTATTCCCATCTTTTTGTGTCCTCTTTAATTTCTTTCAGCAGTGATGTTGTTCTCTTTTAGAGATCTTTAACTTCCTTGGTTAAACTGACTTCTAGGTATTTTATTTTTTTAGTGACTATTGTAAATGGGCTTGCTCTCTTGATTTCTTTTTCTGCTACTTCCTTATTGGAGTATGAAAAAGCTACCGATTTTTGCATGTTGATTTTGTCTCCTGCAATTTTACTGAAATCATTTATCAGCTCTAAGAGTTTTTTGGTGGAGTCTTTAGGTTTTTCTAGGTATAGGATCATGTCATCTGCAAACAGGGACAGTTTAACTTTGTCCTTTCCAATATGGATGCCCTCTGTTTCTTCTTCTTGCCTGATTGCTCTGGCTAGTACTTCCAATCTATGTTAAATAGGAGTCATGAGAGTGGACATCCTTGTCTTATTACCATTCTAAAGGAAAAAACTTTCAGCTTATTCCCATTTAGTATGATACTGGTGGTGGGTTTGTCATATATGGCTTTTATCGTGTTGAGATACTTTTCTTCTATACCTAATTTGCTGAGAGTCTTTAGTCATGAAGGGATGTTGAATTTTGTCAAATGCTTTTTCTGCATCTATTAAGATAATCGTTTGATTTTGTTGATGTGTTGTATCACATTTATTGACTTGCTATGTTGAACCATCCTTGCATCCTAGGATGAATACCACTTGATCATGATGTATATACTGTTTTTGATGTGTTGCTATGTTCTGACTGCTAATATACTGTTGAGGAATTTTATGTCTATGTTCACCAAAGATATTGTTCTGTAGTTTTCCTTTTTTTGTTGTTGTGTCTTTGCCTGGTTTTGGTATCAGGGTGATGGTGGCCTCATAGAATGAATTTGGGAGAATGGCCTCTGTTTCAATTTTTGGAATAGTTTGGAGAGAATTGGTGTTAATTCCTCTTTAAAGGTTTGGTGGAATTCACAGTAAAGCCATCTGGACCTGGGTTTTTCTTTGCTGGGAGATTGCGGATTACTGTTTCAATCTTGTTGCTTGTTTATGGTCTGTTCAGGTTTCCTATTTCTTCTTGATTCAGTCTTGGTAGTCTGTATGTGTCCAAAAAATGTATCCATTTCCTCCAGGTTTTCAAATTTCTTGGCGTATACTTTTTTATAATAGTCTCTAATTATTCTTTGTATTTCAGTGGCAGAGGTTGCAATATCTCCTTTTTCATTTCTGATTTTTGTTATTTGGGTCTTCTCTCTTTTTTTAGTGAGCACAGCTAATGGTTTCTTTATTTTGTTTATCTTCTCGAAAAAACGAGTTTTTGTTTCATTTATCTTTGGTATCATTTTTTGGGTCTCCATTTCATTTAGTTCTGATCTTAATTCTTTCTTTCTGTCTACTAATCTTGGGATTGGATTGTTTTTCTAGTTCTTTGAGGTGTAGCAAAGGTTGTTTATCTGAAATCTCTCTATTCTTTTGATGCAAGCATTTATTGCAATAATCTTCCCTCTTAGTACTGCATTTGCGGTATCCCACAGGTTTTGACATGATGTGTCTTTATTTTCATTAGTTTCAAGAAATTTTTTGATTTCCTGTTTAATTTTTTCTTGGACCGACAGGTTGTTCAGGAATACGTTTCCATGTGTTTGTACAGCTTTCTCAGTTTTGCTTGTTGATTTCTAGTTCAAATCTGTTGTGATATGAAAAGATTCTTAAAATGATTTCAGTTTTTTAAAGTATGTTGAGACTTCATTTGTGACCTAACATATGGTCCATCCTTTTTTCTGCTTGTTCTAGCCTGCTGCTTAAGCTATTGGTTGTGTTTTTTATTTTGCTGATTGAATCTTTCAGTTCCATGAATTTTGCTACATTCTTTTTTAAATTGTTAATCTCTTTGTAAATTTCCTCCTTCACATTCTGGATTTTTTCTTTTTCTTTTTTTTTTTTTTTTGGTCATTTCATTATATTGTATGATTGAGTCTTCTTATATCTCATTGAGTTTTCTTAGGATATTGTTCAGCATTCCTTTTCAGTCATTTCAAGGGTTATCTGCTCTACAGGATCTGGTATTTGAGAATTACTGTGTTCTTTTGGTGTATCACATTTTCCTGAATTTTCATATTTCTAGTATCTCTATGACAATGTCTAGTCATCTGGTAGAGCAGTTGCTTCTTCTATTACTCTGGAGTGGGATTCAAGAAGAGATTTCCTCTTCTTTTTCTAGTCTCTGCTGGTGATTCTCTTTGTATCGACGCAGCTGAGCGCCTGGCAGGCTGCCTGCACAGTGGCTATGGCTATGACTGGCGGCAAGTCACTTTTGCAGCAGCCATGGCTGTGACAGTGGCTGTGGTGGGCCACCTGTGTGCAAGTGGTGTGTTTGGCATGATTCTGCCTGCTTCCAGGTGGGAGGTACTGCCCTTGTCTCCTGCCTATGACCCCGTGCATGTTCCTGCCTGCTGCCAGGCAGTGGGGACTGACCAAAGCTCCTGCCTAGGACCCTGTGAATGCTCCTGTCCCAACATGGATATCTTTCCATTTGTTTAGGTCTTCTTTAATTTCTTTCAATAATGTTTTGTAGTTTTCACTGTACTACTCTTCCACTTCTTTCATTCAATTTATTGCTAAGTATTCTATTCTTTTTGATCCTTTTGTATATACACTTGTTTTCTTAATTTCATTTTTTTATTATGCATTGCTAGTGTATAAAAATACAATGGATTTTTGCATGTTGATCTTGTGTCATGCAATCCTGCCAAACTCGTTTACTAGCCCTAGTAGTTTTTCTTGTGGATTCCTTATTTCCTTAGGATTTTTTACATACAAAATCATGTCATCTGCAAACAGTAATAGCTTCACTTCTTCCTTTCTAATTTAGATGTCTTTTATTTCTTTATCTTGCATAATTGCCCTGGCTAGGATAGAAATGGCAGAGTGGAAATCCTTGTCTTGTTCCTGTTCTTAGGCAAAAAGACTTCAGTCTTTCCCCATTGAGTAAAATATTAGCTGGGAAGTTTTCATAGATACCCTTGATCAGGCTAAGATACTTCCCTTCTACTTCTAGTTTGATGAATGTCTTTATCACGAAAGGATGTTGAATTTTAACACATGTTTTTCTGCATCAATTGAAGTAATCATGATTCTTTTCTTTATTCAATTAATATGGTTTATTACACCAATTGGTTTTCTTATTTTGAACCAACCTAGCACTTCTGGGATACATCCCATTTGGTCATGGTGTATAATTTTTTAGATAAGTTGCTGGATTCAGTTTTCTAATAGTTTGTTGAGGATTTTTACATCAATATTTATAATGGATGTCGATCTGTAGTTTTCTTTTCTTGCTATGTCTTTGTCCAGTTTTGGTATCAGGGTAATATTCATCTCACAGAATATAGTTGATAAGTATTTGCTCCTCTTCTATATTCTGGAAAAGCTTGTGAAGGACTAGTGTTAATCCTTTAAACATTTAGTAGAATTCACCAGTGAAGCCATTTGGTCTTGGGCTTTATTTTATTTTTTTTATTATTATGAATTCAATCTCTTTACTCATATTAGGTCCATTCAGACTTTCTATTTCTTCAGTTTGTTTTGGTGGTTTGTGTCTTTCTAAAAATGTTTTCATTTCATCTAAGTTATCTAATTCATTGACATACAATTGTTCATAGCATTCCCTTATAATCCTTTTGATTTCTGTAGGGTCGGTAGTAATGTATCTTCTTTCATTCCTGACTTGAGTAATTTGAATCCACTTTCTTTTTTTCTTGGTCATTCTAGCTAGGGATCTGTTGATTTTGTTTAAAGAACCAACATTTAGTTTCACTGATTTTCTCAATTGTTTTTCTATTCTTTATTTCTTTAGTTTCATTCAAATATACATTATTTCCTTTTTTCTACTTGCTTTGGGATTACCTGGCTCTTCTTTTTCTTATTTCTTAAGGTGGAAGGTTAAATTATTGAGGTGATATCTTTCTTCTTTTTTAATGTAAATGCTTACAGCTATAAACTTTCCCCTAAGCACAGCTTTAGCTGCATTCCATAAATCTTGGCATGCTATGTTTTTGTTTTCATTCATCTTAAAGTATTTTTTAATTTTTCATGATCTTTTCTTTGACCCATTGGTTATTTACGAGTATATTGTTTTAGAATCACTGTACTTTCTATTCTTATCTGCTGAAAAGACCTTATTTTTTATTTTCTGTGTACTGTATTACAAAAAGATTTTTTTCTTTAGCTGCATTCCATAAATCTTGGCATGCTATGTTTTTGTTTTCATTCATCTTAAAGTATTTTTTAATTTTTCATGATCTTTTCTTTGACCCATTGGTTATTTACGAGTATATTGTTTTAGAATCACTGTACTTTCTATTCTTATCTGCTGAAAAGACCTTGTTTTTTATTTTCTGTGTACTGTATTACAAAAAGATTTTTTTTTAATTCCCCAAATATTATATTGTATTAAAATACAAAGTAAGCTTTCTCAAACTATACTCTCCTTATTTATAATCTCTGTTCTATTCTAGGCCACTTATTCTTCCTTAAGCCAACCTATCTCTCCCATCTCTGCCTGGGGTTCTAGTAGATGACATAGTCCATTCATTCAGTTAATACTATTGACCAGGGCCGGCCCGGTGGTGCACTGGATAAGTGCGCCGCTTGGGAAGCGCGGCGGCACTCCCGCCCGAGGGTTCGGATCCCACATACAGACCGGTTCCCGCTCACTGGCTGAGCGAGGCGCGGGGGTGCCGCCGAGGGTTGCGGTCCCGTTGCCGGTCCCTGGTCCGGTACGGGGGCAACACTGAGGGTTGCGATCCGTTGCCGGACACGGAAAAAGACAAAAGACAAAAAAAAAAAAAATACTATTGACCAGGCCATGCACTAAGTGCTAAGTATACAAAAATAAATAAAACTGGGGTCCTTGCCCTAAGAAATTCATCTTCTGGTGAAAAAGACAGACATATTTGTGAATAAGCAACTATAATACAATGGAATGCAATGCAAGCATACATGAGAGAAACTTAACCTGATGGGAGGGTCAGGGGATAAAAAGTTTCTCAGAGATGCCCTCTGACCTTTGTCTTTAAGGATGAATTAACCAAAAATGTCTACTCCCACCAAGAAAATTCCTATTTCCTATTTTGGAAAAAATATCCAATTGAAGTTTTCCAATGTACTGTTGGATATACAGTCATGCACCAAATAACGTTTCAGTCAATGATGGACCACATAAACAATGGTGACCCCACATAAGATTATAACAGAGTTGAAAATTCCAATCACCTATTTACATCTAGCTGTCATAACATTGTACTGCAATTGGTTTATCTTTTAAACATTTAGTACAGCCAAAGTGTATAGTGTTTATAATGTCTCTGCCAACTCACTGATTCAATAGAACTTCCAGTCCTGCAAATTCCATTCAGAGTAAGTGCCCCAGACAGGTGTACCATTTCTTATCTTTTATACCATATTTTTACTATACCTTTTCTATGTTTAGATATGTTTAGATACACAAATACTTAACCCTGCATTATAATTGCCTATATTATTCAGTATAGTAACATGCTATACAGGGTTTGTAGCCAAAGAGCATTAGGCTAGGAGTGTAGTAAGCTATACAATCTAGATTTATATAAATACACTCTATGATGTTGGCACAATGACAAAATTGCCTAATGACACATTTCTCAGAATGTGTCCCTGTTACCAAGCAACATGACTATATTATATACCTAAAATATCAGGGAAAGATGTGGCTTAAGATCAGATTCACAAGTCCTATTCTCTTACCTCTTGTATTTCATCAGGGACAGTTGAGTCCATCAATCTAAAGAGCAAATTTCGAAGTGGACCAGCCTGCCTCCCAAGAATGCTGGTAGCTACCCCTCCAGCAAGTGCAAGAGCAAGGTGATTTGAAAGCAGCCGTAGGCACAACTTGAGGAAATTGTGGTGTTCCCTGAAACCAAATGAACTGCTATAAATTTTTGGAACAAAGAAGTATATGTACTAGCCAGTTTGGGTAACATTTTTTTCCTCTTTAAAAGTTTTGTGAAGTCATGATCAACAGTAATTTTTAAAACATGATTTGTGAAATTATGTATAACTTTTTCCTACAGGTTATTATCAATAAGTATCTAAATTTAGCTCTCTTCTAGATTATAGAGAAGTTTCTGTAATTTGGGGGGGAAAGCAAAGAAAGAATAGTAAGTCAAAACTCAAAAGGAGTAATAAAAAGAGTGTGCACACACACTTACAGCACACATAGATATATATAACATACCTTGATGAAGGAAAAGGGAGTGGAGGAATCTCACTGTTTATTTTATCACAATATCTCTCAAGAAAAGAACGCAGGTGTGAGAAGGTACTCTCTTCAAGATCTACACAATAAGGTCTGTGCCATGCAACAACTTGTCTAAAAGGCATCATAAGAAAATCATAAAACAGCCTTAAAATGAAGTGTTCTGAAATGTTCACACACAATAAAAAACAAAAATTAAAACATATTAAAGCAGAACAATTTCAACAAGATACACTGAGGACATTCTTGATTATGAAGGTTATAAAACCCTTCATTTTAGCAACTGATGAAAACCAAGAATTTTCCAACTTCAAGAAGAAAATCTTTAACTACCACATGGTTTTGCAGGTTTGGATATCCACTCACCTGAAGACAGAGGGCTGAGCCACATAATCCAGTAAAGCCCCTTCTGTAATATGTATATTTCATATTAAGAAAAATATTCTGACAGTATAGAGTGATATACTGAAATCTGTTAAAAGAAAAATCCCTGAAATCTCTGTGAAGATTTTCAAGATCTTGGGGCCCAACTATCTATATATGAAGTGGGAAATTTCAGATTTAATCCTAACAGTAAATTATTTATATTCAATCTATTTTGGGCTTTTTTTTTGGAGGCACCGTTATCTATAAATATTTTTAATTGGTTAGACTGTCATAACTTTAAGAACTCCACTGAATTGAAGGTCTAGAATACATATATAATACATTCTAAGTTGTAAAATAGCTCACATGCATCCCCAAATATCTGAAACAACCCAAACATTCCTTAATATACCATTTCCTAATATTTACTAAAAATCACCTACCTGATTAGCTAAAAAGATATGGTTATCACTGTAGGAAAAAGCTAAATTTCTACAAAAAGGAACCTCTTAACTTAAAAGTATTGTCACTGTTTGTTTGGTTTGGTTTTAAAATACCAACCAGATATAGGGCACTAAGGTTAAACAACTGTTTTAAATCAAGCAAGCCTAGCTCTGATTTTAATTATTTTAATTTCCTCTTGATATGCAGACATTTAATTTTTTTTTTTCCTTTTTGTCTTTTTTTTTACTGACCGGTAACGGGATCGCAACCCTCGGTGTTGCGCCCGTACCGGGGACCGGCAACGGGATTGCAACCCTTGGTGTTGCGCCTGCACCACACTCAGCCAGTGAGCGGGAACCGGTCTCCACATGGGATCCAAACCCTCGTCGGGAGCGCCACCGCACTCCCAAGCAGCGCACTCTCCAGTGCGCCACCAGGCCGGCCCAGACATTTAATTTTTAAAATCAGTATGTGAACACAGGGAATTCAAAATGTTTAGAAGACACTTAAATTAAGAAAATAAGGTCTTAAATACAGGGCACAACTTCTTGCTTATAAAACAAATCTAACCTCAACATTCAAATCAAAAGAAATCTAGATGCCATTTCTACAATAGTAAAAAATCAATACTGGAATGTTCAAAAGGACATTTTATGAACAAAATAAAATTATTTGTTTTTCTTGGTGTTTCTGCTGCTGTTAAAACACACGAATTTTTAAATGCAGGCACTCTTACCTGTCCCTAGGAAGAGCAGTCCATGCTAGACTATGTGATGTTCCAGCTGAGATCTGCTGAATAGCTATGCCATCTAAACCACTCACTTTCTTTGGTTTAGTAATAGGACCTGTGGAATTTCCTTGACCACACTGCCCCATTGAGTTATTGCCCCAGGCATAAACTTCATTATCTAAAAACAGAACATAAAGTACAAAAGAAAAGCCAAATTTAAATGTAATATATTTATGGAAGATAATAGTTAATACTATTTTTTAAAAAAACAAATTTTACCATGAGAAAGAGCCAAACAATGACTGTCTCCAATAGAAATATCGACTATTCTTGTGGCAGCCAGTTCCTCAATAAGCTTGGGTCTCAAAGCAGTAGCTTCTGAAGATCCACAACCTAGACAAGCTCCACAACCCCAAGCATAGACCTGAAAAAACAGAAATACACTTCGCATAATTTCTTGAAATGATTAGGTTGTCGTCTTAAATTGTTAAATATTATCTATCAGACAAGTGTGAGGGTTGAAACTAAATAACATTCTAATGTTAAAATAATACTTACTGTTTTGCTCATTTTAAAAACTGTCACAGCAATTTATTGTACTACTTTTAAACATTTATTGCATAGGCAGACAAGCAGCTAAGCAGAAAGAAAAAATAACTGGTCACAGAAAAAAATATTTATTGCATAGGCAGACAAGCAGCTAAGCAGAAAGAAAAAATAACTGGTCACAGAAAAAATAGAAAGATCTTCTGAGATATTCTGCTAAATTTACTAATTGGCTTATATTTTGTTATTTTTGCCCAATCTTAGCAGCTTTGGAAATACTGTCTTAAAACATCTCCTTTACATGTTTTCATTCTGCAGGTGAGACCAAGATTAGACCAAGGTGTGATCACATAAAATGGACTATATAAATCACAAAACTGAAGTTTATGATTCAGTTTAAAAACTACCTCCCACCTCATTCATGTATCAATTTTAATTATCACTTACAAAGAGAGCCACATGAAGCAGTAGTCAAGTTAGTTCCCCTTGAACATCTTCATTTTTAACTAATTAATACCAAAATAACCACTGACTGATTTAAGATGCTTGGGGAATGGGTTAGGGGCAGAAAAACGGAAGATAAAAATATGAATGACTACCAGTTTGGCAACCTCCGAATCAACAAAATCAAAACAATCAGCAAAATGAATTATTTTTTTTCCTTTTGTGGGTTTTGGTAAGATCACGTAGACTCTTTAAGCCGTCAAGTTTTGAAATTTTGTGTTTGTGTGTGTCTTATAATTATTTTAGAAAAGACTGCTGTGAGAGGTTAAACCACTTCAACAAAAATTGAATAACATATACTTGTACCAGTTGCCAGAGAACTTAAGACAAGTATAGAATACAATAAAATTCCAGTACAGTAAAGGCATATTTTAGGAGAGGTGAGGAACTACAGACAAGGAAAGTGAAATAATATACAGTCAAAATCATCACTGAAAATCTCCTAAATTATTCATTAAGTATGATGTCACACTGTCACTCAGGGAGGCCCACATAGCTAGAGTTTTCTCTTGCAGTGCTCCTAAAGTTGAGCACCAGATGAAGAAATACTTGGCTTGCTCTTAGGGACTGGACCATGTTGTACAAAAAATACATACTCTACTTTAAACATAAGAATCACACAGTATGATGGGAAGTTAGCACTGAAGAGGCCTCAGGGGACTGAAACAGACTGAGGGAAAAGCAAATGTTGATCTTCTTATGATCAACAAGTATAATGGCAGACAGAAACTACCCTTACCATTTAAAAGCATTTCTCTCTCTCCCTTTATTTTTTTCTAAGCATATATATTTGACTTCATTTACCTTTATGTATTCATGATACAACTATTCTATAGAGCAAATAATTTATAAGTTCCCTTGGAATTCAATGTAATACATTTATTATTATTATTATTTGCCCCCAACCATAATAGTTGAATAGTACGTAACAATTTATAGAAACTTCCAATTCATATAACTATCTTATATAATCATTTGTAGGCAAAGCAGAAATTATTACCCCTTTCATAAAAAAGAAGCACATGACACTCAAGGGAAGTCTGTGATTTGCCTGTGGCAATTAAGAGAGCATCTTCAGACTACAATTCATGGATTCTTACTATAAAACCCATAGTGAAGAATATATAAAAGAGAACTTTTTAAGGCAGCAACCAACTAAGGTAATGAAACACAAGGTAATAAATAGTTGGACTTAGACTTTTTTAGGACATAAGGCATTCCAGTCTCTCAAAGAATAATTAAATTATATGCTAATTTCCACTTTCTTGCTCATCTGCCATGTGAACTAGTCAGAAAACATTGCTATACCACTGCTTGGCACATAATGAGATCCTGTATGTGAGAGAATAAGTGGTCAGCTCACTTTTTCACTGCCATTGCTGATATACACAAGGTGGCAAATATTGTCAGTCTATCACCATACCTGACCCCTTCCTATCACAAATAAAAAAATAGGGGAATTGTCAAAATATGCATGTAAAAGTCCAAAAGATTATAAACAGATCATAAAATTTTGACTAGCCTAAGGCTGACTAACCCTATTTCTCAGAAACACTTAACCCTCTCAGATTATTTTCCATATAGAAGTGCTCTCTTTTTTAATAACTGTCTTGCCTTCTTAGTTCATATCACTGGTTCCATCAAGATCTAGTCTTGCTCTCCCCCAGTATCCATGATTTTTAGGAAAAGGTTCAAGGGGTGTTGAGTGCTAAAAGATTTTATAAAACCAGCTTAATACAAAGAATAGGGGGCTGAAGGAAGGTTTATCTGGGTCACACAGGCCAGGTCAGAAAACCTGGTTCCTTCTCAGATACTCTACTTCAAACAGGAGAAAATATTTTATTTCAGTATATAGCCTAAAAATGTATTTCTTTTAATTTTAAAATTTAAATATTATTACTTTCTAGTCATCTAGTCCTCTGAAACACTCTAATTCTTTTATGTTCATCCCTTAGTCCTACCTGCCCTGTTGATGTCAAAGCAAGTGAAGACTGGCTCCCAGCACAAACTTTGCGAATGAACATTCCTTGTAAAGCTTCAATAACTTTAGGTTTATACACTCTATTGGTATCACCATGGCCAAGCTTGCCTATAAAAACAAACACATTCAAGTTCAACAATTTACTTGTTTTAAAGAACCTCTATTTTTGTAAGTACTAAAGTTGATAAAGGGCTCTAATCTTTGCATCACTGACCTGATAGATGTGGAAAGCTACCATATAAGTTTCTGACAGCACAGGATTTTAACAAATCAGCATTTTTGTTACAAGAAATCTAATAACCAACAACAAATAGCTTTTTGCATCTTAATTTTAAGTAATTAAAATCACTTTAAAAGAGAAATGGATCCGCTGCCGGTCACGAAAAAAGACAAAAAGGAAAAAAAAAAGAGAGAAATGGAAAATTATTTTGCTATCTCTCTCCCTTTAATGGTCATATTTCTAACTTCAAATTTGCTCATATAATATACAGGTCCTATACAAGAATGCATATAATTTTTAAAATTTTTTTTAAAGATTCAATAGTTCATGAAATAGAAAATCTGGCAAATCACTAAAGAAGAAAAACAAATGGCCAACAACATATAAATCCAGCCTCACTAGGAATCAAGGAAATACAAATTAAATGATACCATTTTCACTATTGAAATTATTTTTTTAATTGTCTTAATTTTAATACCTAGTGTTGTTGAGGGATATGGGGAAGTAAGCATTCACATTGCTGGTAGAAGTGACTAAAGGGGACAAAGATTTAGTCATTCATTGTGTTGTTTTTAAAACTGCAAAAAAAGTGGAAACCATCTCAATACTTGACAATGAAAAACTGATTTTATAAATCATGCTACAGTAACATGAAAGAATACTTTGAGCCATTTAAAAGAATGACATAGAGCCATGTATGTTGACACAGAAAATATATTCACAAAATACTGTTAGATTAAAACCAGGTTATAAAATAACACTTATGGTATATGTAGCTCTACTTTGGTTTTTAAAAAGATATCTATATAGAAATATATGCAAATAGTTGTATAAATGTATATACATTTAGAAGTCTATCTGCCAAAGTGTTAACAATGGTTACAGCAACATTTGTAGAAGCACAGTTTATTTAAATTTTTATATCTGCTCATCTGTATTAGTTTTCCTATACTAGGCATGTATAATGGAAAAATTAAAAAAAATAAAACTCAAAGAAAAAAAAGGCCAAGGCTACCAATAAATAATTTTTACATACCATTGTCTCCTCCTCCAAAAGACCATACAGTTCTCCCATCTTTAGACAAAGCAATAGTATGCGAACTGCCACAAGAAACTTCTCCTACATTGCTAATGTCTTTTACTAATGTTGGAATGTTACGGCTATTACTGTCACCATGACCTTGGATAAAACACACATAACAATAAAGAAAATAATATTAACTCTTTTTCTCCAGGTTGTTACTTCACAAGTAGAATAAACATTACAAGTTAATAATAGAATTGATAATAGAATTTTTTTACATGCGATTAAATATGAAAAACAGAAGCATTTCTAATATCTTCTCAACCGATCTTCCAGCTGCTCCCAAACTGAGGCACCCAGGTGCTTTGAAGAACCATCAGAACATTATATTCATGCCCTTCTCATAGTGCTTACCTTATGTTGTCTTGTATCATGCTCACATCAACTTATTTTTACTACCCATTAGATTATAAACTTCAGGATCATAATGGTATTGATCATATCCCTGAAGCCCCACAGTCCCTGGACATAATAGGCACTCAGAAAATACTTACTAGATTAATTACATCTTAAATATCAGCACCAGAATCTAGGTATTATCTATATAAAATTATCTTACTCTAAAATTAAAACTAACAAAATAAATGACAGTCTTTGGTTCATTAAATCTGTTCTCAGTGCTTCTCAGTAACTGTAATCATTCCTATTTTTCTGTGAGAATAACATCAATTTTTTAAAAATCTTACCTAATCTTCCAAAATCTCCTTCACCCCATGTGTATAATTCACCATCTTCTGTGACAGCGGCACTATGTCTGTATCCAGCTGACACACAAACAACTACCTGCATTGTACACAAGTGAATTTGATGAGCATGTAGATGCTAAAATATATAGTCCATATTTGATCCTCTACACAGAGACTTAAGAATACTAATATTTGTAACTCATCCAGGAATTGACTTGTACAATTATGGAGGCTGTGTCCAGGACAAGTGTGACCAGCTAAGGGGTCAAGTAAGTGCTGAAATACAGCCTATCCTCTGCACACAAAGGCACTGTAAGTGATAGCAAGGACCCTAAATACATTTGTCTAATCACTTGCAGGAATACTAAGTCACTAATCAAGTCTTTACTCAAAGAGTTGGAGAGAACTGAACACCTGTGGAACAATGACAATTTTAAAAATATAAGGTTAACATAAAACCTCTAGTCCTGGCTGATAAACTCATTACCTAATAGAGAACTCTCAAAAACACACTATTACCAATACAGAGAGATCTCAGCACTATATAAGCTTATATTAATTAATCTCCTAAAAGTACCTTTTTACCCTCAAGTAGTAATACAGTTGATGAGCTGAATCAGTGTAATATGGATATTTAGCAACGTAATTTTGGGAACACTCACACCTTTCCATACTGATCAAAATCACTGGCTACTGAAAAAAGATACGCAGAAAAAAATGTCTTCACGTAGCTCCATTATCTTTTTAATCTCCAACAATTAGAACTTACTTCAGGAAATTCATAATATTAAAATATTTTAGATTCAATGAAAAATACTGAGCGCGTAATACATTCTAGATACTATGCTAAGAACTTCTGAAATTTTTAACTGTAAATTATTAATTTTAAAATTTTGTGACATTTTTCCTTCATGATGCTCATACTATCCTTTTTGTTGTTTTCCCCCCCAGCTTAATATTTTTTTATTGTGGTAAAATATACATAACATAAATTTACCATTTTAACCTTTTTAAAGTGTAGTTTTTAAAGTGGCATTAAGTACATACACATTGTTATGCAACCATCACCACAATCCATCTCCCAAACGTCTTCTTCCTACCAAATTGAAACTCTACATTAACTCCCCATTTCCCCCTTCCCTCAGCCCTTGGCAACCACAATTCTACTTTCTGTCTCAATGAATTTGACTTACTAGCTTCTTCAAATAAGTGGAATCATACAGTATTTGTCCTTTTGTATCTGGTTTATTTCACTTAGCATGATGCCCTCAAGGTTTAGCCATGTTGTAGCATGTGTCAGAATTTTATTCCTTTTTAAGGCTGAATGATATTTCATTGTATGTTCATACCATGCTTTACTTATCCATTCATCCATCAATGGACATTTGGATTGTTTCCACATTTTGACTTGTGAATAATGCTGTTATGAACAATGGTAAACAAACATCTGTTCAAGTCCCTGCTTTCCATTTTTTGTGTTTATCCCCAGAAGTGGAATTGCTGGATCATATGGAAATTCTATGTTTAATTTCTTGAGAAATCACCATACTGTTTTACACAGCAGCTACACCACTTTACATTCCCACCAGCAATGCACAAGGGTTCCAATTTCTCCACTGAGTGCAAAAAATATATATAAAGTACATACAATAGCTCTGTGACATTTGCAACTTTAAATTCAGTTTTTTGTTTTTTGGGTTTTTTTGTGTTTTTTTTTTGCCACAAAACAAGTCTTCATACATTAAAGACACTAATATCATAGAAAATATGTTCTCTGAGCACAACAACTAAAGGAAATTTTCAAAATTCACAAATGTGAACAACACTCTCTCAAATAAACAATGGTAAAAAGAAAAATCACAGGGAAATTAGTACTTTGAGATAAAAATCAAAGTGCAACATATCAAAATTTATAGGATGCATGGCTCATGTAGTGCCTAGAGGAAAATTTATACTTGTAAACACCTATATTAAAAATAAGAAAAATCTCAAATCAGTAATGTGAACATTCTACCTTAAGAAAATAGAAAAAGAGCAAACTAAACCAAAAAGCAAATATAAGTAGGAAATAACAAAGATCACAACAGAAATATATGAAATAGAGTAAACACCTATATTAAAAATAAGAAAAATCTCAAATCAGTAATGTGAACATTCTACCTTAAAAAAATAGAAAAAGAGCAAACTAAACCAAAAAGCAAATATAAGTAGGAAATAACAAAGATCACAACAGAAATATATGAAATAGAGAAATAAAATAGGGAAAATCAAAAAAACCATAAGTTGATTCTTTAAAAATATGAACAAAATTTGCAAACTTTTATCTAGACTGACCTAGAAAAAAAGAGAGAAGATTGAAATTACTACAATCAGAAATAAGACAGGGGCATTATTACATTGTCATTATGGTTTTTTGTGGTGGTAAGATTTAGTTTCTTTCTCTCTTTCATTTGGATTTTTGTTCTACCAGTGGGTTTTGTTCTTTCTTCTGTATTTGTGGTGGTGATTACCGTTTTTCTGGTAATCACCAGAAAAAGTCCAGATGCAGGACTTCCTTGAGGATTTCTTGCAGGGCTGGTTGTGTGGTGGTGAACTGCGGTTTTTGTTTGTATGGAAAATACACTATTTCTCCCTCATTTCTGAAGGATAGCCTTGCTGGGTATAGTATTATTGGCTGGAGGCTTTTTTCTTTTAGTATTTTGAATATATCATTCCATTTTCTTCAGGCTTGTAGGGTTTCTGCTGTTAGTCTGACAGGGGCTCCCTTACAGATGACTTGACACTTTTCTCCTGCTTCTTTTAAGATTTTCTCTTTATCTTTGAGCTTTGCCAGTTTGACTATAATGTGTCGTGGAGAGGATCTTATTGGATTGAATCTGTTTGGGGATCTTTGCACCTCCTGGATCTGAAGGTTCCTGCCTCTCCATATGCCTGAGAAGTTTTCAGTTATTATTTCATTAAATAGGTTTTCATGCCTTTTCCTTTCTCCTCCCCTTCCAGAACACCCATGACGGAAATGTTTGTGAGCTTAAGGTTGTCTGCTAGCTCTCTTCAATTTTCTTCATTTTTTAAAATTCTATTTCCTTTTTTTTTTTGGTCCACCAGGATTATTTTGAAAAGACTGTCTTCAAGATCAGAAATTCTTTCTTCTGCTTGTTCCAGCCTGCTGCTTAAGCTTTTGGTTCTGTTTTTTATTTTGAGTGAAATTTTCAGTTCCATGAATTTTGCTACATTCTTTTTTAAGGTATTAATCTCTTTGTAAATTTCCTCTTTCATATCCTGGATTTTTTTCTCATTTCACTATGTTGTCTAACTGAGTCTTCTCATATCTCAGTGAGTTTCCTTAAGATCATTGCTCAGAATTCCTTTTCAGTAATTTCACGGCTTATCTGCTCTACAGGATCTGGTATTTGAAAATTACTGTATTATTTTGATGGTGTCACATTTTCTTGGGTTTTTATATTTCTGGTATCTCTATATTGATGTCTGGACATCGGGTAGAGAAGTTGCTTCTTCTATTACTTTGGAGTGGGCTTTGAGGAGAGAGACGGCTTCTTTTTCCAGTCTCCACTGGTGACTCTTTTTGTGTCAATGCAGTCGAATGTCTGGTGGGCCACCTGCACAGTGGCTGTGGCTACTGCTATGGCATCAAAAGTTTTTGTGGCAGCAATGGCTGTAGCGGTGGCTGTGGTGGACCACCCACACGGAAGTAGTATTTTTAGCATGCTGTATTGCTTGCCTCCAGACAGGGGGGCTACCCTCAGCTCCTACCTAGGACCCCAGGCATGCTCTCTTCCCTGCTTCTGGGCAGCAGGGGGGACTGCCCTCAGCTCCTACTATGTTGTTTTTAATGGGCAATGTTTCCATCATAAAAACAGAGCATTGAAAGGAATGTAAGTAAAAAAAAAGAAATTAATAAAGAAAAAAGGTGGGGCCGGCCCGGTGGCGCACTGGATAGTGCGCCTCTTGGGAAGCGCGGCGGCGCTCCCGTCCGAGGGTTCGGATCCCATATACAGACCGGTTCCCGCTCACTGGCTGAGCGAGGCACGGGAGCAACACCAAGGCTTGCGATCCCGTTGCCGGTCCCCGGTCCGGTACGGGGGCAACACTGAGGGTTGCGATCCGTTGCCGGACACGGAAAAAAGACAAAAAGACAAAAAAATAAAGAAAGAAAGAAAGAAAAAAGGTGTTAGACATAACAGCAAAACATAATTTCAAATAGTATTTATCTGAAGTTCCTTAGAGCCCCATATTTAACATCTTATCAAGTATCCTCTGATGTTTTCAAAGTAGAATGCTCCAAGGTCCATTGCTTTGGGGTTGATGTGTAAATTAAAATACCGCAAGTTATAATAGAGTAAAATTCATTTGACAGTCAAACCTGTCAGACAACTTCCAATGAAGGAAAAGTGTCCCACTTACAATTCTTGTATAAAATTAAAATTTGGACTTCACAAAAATTTTAATTTAAGAAAACTTTCATGGAAAGAATGCAATCTTAAATGGAAGAACCTGTATGATTGCATATAAATTTAGTAATTTATATGCAAAATTAAAAAATTAAAAGAGGAGGTCAAGGTTCCATTTCCAATGGTGCCAACTATTTATGTGGCACCTTGGGCATTTACTTAACCACTCTAAATGCTTCATCATTCAGGTCTCAGTTAAAATGCCACCTCCTCCAAGATCACCCTCTGTTCTCATTATCTAGTATCATATCCTGCCCAAGTTAGTCTCTATTATATTACTCAACGTTTTCTTTAGTATTATCTAAAATTACTTTTTATGTTTGTTACCTTATTTATTATGTCTACTCTGAAGATTAAATCTCCATTAGAGCACAGACTTTTTCTGCCTTGTTCACTGATACATGTCTAGTGCCTAAAACACAGACTGACACTTGAAAGACATTAAATAAATATTTGTTGAATGAATTATTCTGTTTCCTTATCAGTGAAATGAGGATAATAACTACCTCACAAGAATAAGAATTATTTTTTATAAGAATTAAAACTGAAATAATATATGTAAAAGTGTTCTGTAAACTGTAAAGCAGACATACAAAAGATAAGCCAAAGGGGCAACTACAGGCAAGGGGCAACTACAGAAAGAGTACATTAGAATCTGAAAGACATTGTCAATTAGAACACCACTGCATCTAATTATTTTTAATACAAAAAGAAAGCACATACCTTTCCTTGCAGAGGGCCCTGAATAAGCTTGGGATATTTCTGTGTTGAACTATTTCCATGTCCCAGTTTCCCATAATCACCATCTCCCCAGCTGAAGACTTCTCCTTCAGTTGTAAAAGCTAAAGTGTGACCATCAGATCCTTTAGAAGATGAAACCTTTTTAATAGACCTGTGAGGCTCAAATGTTAACTTTTTTAAAGTAGACTGATTATTGGAATCTCCAAGGCCCAGTCTCCCATAGCTGCCTTTACCACAAGCTCTGACAGAACCATCTGTAGAAATGACAAAAGTGCAGTACTGCCCAGCTTCAATCTGTAAACAAAAAAGAGTCATGCTTCTATAAGAATCAAAGTATAAAAATAAAGGCCAGTTCTATCAAAGAGGCTCAAAGGAAGTCTTTTAAAGCAGAATATGGCACTATATCAAGATTAAGGAGTAAACAGAAAATTAAAACACTAACAGTCTTTTCATGCTGACTTTATCACTGAGCTCAAACTCATGCATATATTACCTTTTCAGGTTACCTATCAGATCATGAGTGAATGAAATGACAAAGTAAAATATTTTAACCTCCTGTTATAATTGGGGAAAGGCAACAAATAAAATGTTCCTATAAATTCCTTAGGGTCCATTATGGCAAGAACTATATAAAATAAATTCTAAACCCATTTGAAAAAATATATATTTTAATGAAAATAATAATGAAATAGACAGAAAGTTTTAGATTGGCTACGAATGTAAAAAAAAAAAAAAAGTAATAAGAAAATGAAATGCCAATCTGGCAAAGGGAAATTCCAATTTTTATTTAGTTTTGTTTGCCATTTGTGTTACATGTAATGGTAAAGTGTTGCCATTTATAATGCTTTTTAAAAAATCCAGATCCCAACTCAGTTTTGAAACTTGTAACTGCTATCAGGGATATGGGGGACTAAAAATGAATTTTTCTATTAAAATTAAAAAAAAAAAAAAAACTGATGTGGTATGGTTTAAAAACAGCGTAGACAAGAAACAACCAAGAACCTTCATTCATTTAAAAAATGCTCTTAACATTATTTGATATAAACGAGCTGAATATATATACCCCATTACCTACCAATTTGTAAGGTATATGGAGAACTTACGGTCTGAGCATCAGAGAAACTAGGAGCCAGTTTGGGTTGTAATATTTTCTCCTGTGTGCCTTCTACCAACTGATGACTGCTGTTGCTCCCCCAAACATAAACCTCACAGGTTTCCGAGACAATGGGAGTATCGCCAGTCTGAATACTATCTGGGCTAGCACATGTTCTTGAGTAATCAGAAGCCATTCTGCAAACCTATCAAAATTTAAAAATATGCAATAAATAATCAAGACATTTTTAGTCTAGATATATCCTATATATAGTCTCTGAAATTACCGTTGCCTTTTCTTCCAATATTCTCAACTGTTTAAATAACCTAAAAATAACTTATTTCTGCAAACCTATCAAAATTTAAAAATATGCAATAAATAATCAAGACATTTTTAGTCTAGACATATCCTATATATAGTCTCTGAAATTACTGTTGCCTTTTCTTCCAATATTCTCAACTGTTTAAATAACCTAAAAATAACTTACATCCAGTCTTAAATACAGATAGTTATTTACTCATGCTGTAAATTTTATTCACCACTAAAAGTGGCAAAAATGAATAGGGAGAGACACACAAGCCTTTTCTAACTAAAAATTTTATTACATACAACAGCATTATTGAAAAGCAAAGATTAAAAAACAAAGTAGAAAATAATACCATTGATAATCTTATCACCTTAGTAATAATAAATGTTATCTTTTTTATATTTGTCCTTCCAGAATTTTCATGTACATGATCTTTAACACAGTCACCACAGTAGATATATAAAAGTGGCAAATGATACAAAAGTCATGCAAAATTTTCCATGTCTACCTAGTCGTTGTGACCAAACAGATAATATTTCATCTAGTACAAAAATCACAATTTACTTAACCATTTTCCTTTAATATAACATTTAGATTCTTTCTACTTATTTGTTATATAGGCCATTTTTAAGAATATAGTTACTAAATTTTTTATTACTTCCTCAGTAGAGAACCTCAGAAGTAGGACTCTATAACCAAAAAAATGACAACAATCCTATGATTCTTGAAATATACCATACCAAATTGCTTTCCAAAACGGTGCTATAATATTATGTCACCAGCAATGTACTAAAGGAGGGCTGTCCTAAAAACAGTGAAGGCTCAGAGCAATTCAACACTCACATATATGTACATATATATAAAATAAAAGTCATGGCTTATTTACCATTTGTGTTTAATATAAATGGTAAAGTCTGTTGCCATTCAGTTTTTTAAAAATGCAGGCTCCCTGCTAAAAGCACAGGAGCCACGGTGGCCATGCCAGCTTCCCTACCCAAAGAACAGGCCTACATGAGTACTAGTCTCACTATATCCATACCAGTAATGGGTATTACGCTTTTAAACTTTTTTGCAAACTTAAGTGGGAAAAAAGGAAGATGCCATTATTTTAATTTCATATTTTCTTATTATCAGCAGAGCTAAAGTTGTTCCATCTATTTGTTTACCAAATTCTGTGAAGTGAACTAACTTCTGGCTCACTTATTTATTAGAGCTAATGGATTTTTTATTGACTTTTATGAACTCAATACAATAAACATATTAACTCTGTCTACAGCTATTGTCAATTTGTTGTCTGCCTTTTCGGTTTCTTTGGCTGCATCAAGCAAAACAATAAAAGAAGGATTTACTAAGTCAATATATTAGTTTGCAAGCACATTAAATATGAGCAGATAGTCATTTTACTCAAAACTTTCCAACAGTATCCAAAGCAACAGAATAACACGTATGTTAGACAAATATTTTCCAGTGAACATGAGGACAGTTCTAAGAACATATAAAATATATGTGAGTGAAAGCTGCCATTCTCTAATAAAAGATCTGAAATTTTGCTGGAGACAAAAGGAGGATGGTTGGGCCAAGAGAGCTAGAATTGTTCATGAAAGGTCTATTCCCATAATAGGATCTACAAGAGAAATGACAGTCCTCCCCACCCTCTCTCCTACACCCAAAAAGAGGAGGAAAGCAGAAAAAAATGTACTGATGGGGCTTAGGAAAGCATTTTTTTAAAACTGCAAGGTGGGTAGGATTCTGTGAAGATAAGAAGATGACAGCAACAACAGCAACATAGTTTTCTAAACACTCCAAATCACTGGAAAGCAAAACTCTAAATCCATGCTTAATATTTGGACCAAGCTAGGTGACAAGGTAGCCCCAACAACCCCAAGGTGGGGACAAACCACCAACAAACACAAAACCTGTATGGTAATGGCATCTGTGCAGTAAAAAGTAATGGAGTGACTGACAGAACTCAGAAGAGAAAACCTAAACTGCCAATCAGGTATTCACTAGAAAGAATAGTTAAGCAGTCTAAGAACAGCACTTGCACCTAGGAAGAGGTTTGCCTTTTTTGATAGCAAGTAAGTGGCAAGGACTCCATGATGCGAAGTTCTAAAGAAGTTTGAGTAATCTAGCTCTTGTGAACTCTTAAAATTGACCAACCAGGAATCCTTTCCAGGACAGAGCACCCACACTAAGGAGAAACTACTGAGAGTGGAATCAAAACTGAACAGGATAGGGACAACAAAGCAGAAAGATGGAGAAGGCCAAGACTGAAGTTGGGGAAGGAACAAGCTAAGAAACCACCATATATACATATATATGTGTGTGTGTATTTTTTAATATTACACAAAAACAACAGAGGGAGGGAGTCTACAGAGTAAGCAAAGCTATCTTCAATCCCAACCCATTCTAAAAGTTCAGGAAAACTAACTTTTTCCTCTTTTTTAATAAGCAACAGAAAAGTATTGAGGTCAAACCCCATATGAAGTCATTATAGGACAGAAAGGGCAAAGGAACAGAATAACATCCTTATAATAAAAGCATGCCAAAAGGAAACTGCCCACAAAATAGATCAAACTGTAACCTATTTCAAAACAAGCTATAACGGATTAAGAAAATGAAACAAAAAATGATAGAAAAACACAAATGTGAACAAGAAACCCTCAAAAATGAGGTGACATAATTCAAGAAAGAATTAGGAATAAAAGAAAAAAATCACTTCAGAAATAAAGATTAGAAGAAATCTAAGAGTACATAAACATAGTAGATAATGCTCTAAGAATAACAAAAGATGGGGAAAAAATACATTTTTAGAAATAAAAAAGAGGGCCGATCCCGTGGCGCACTCAGGAGAGTGCGGCGCTGGGAGCACAGCGACGCTCCCACAGCGGGTTCGGATCCTATATAGGACTGGCCGGTGCATTCACTGGCTGAGCGCGGTGCGGGCGACACCAAGCCAAGGGTTGCGATCCCCTTACCGGTCACGAAGAAGACAAAAAAAAAAAAGAAAGAAAAAAGAAACTAAACAAGATATAAAAACTATTCAAGAAAAAGTAACAAATACTAGTTAGGCAAAGATGCAAACATACAGATGATGGAGTTCCTAAAGAAGGGAACCAAATAAAAGAAACAAAAATAATACTAGAAACTATAATTTAGGGACATTATCCTGAAATGAAAAATATTTGAAGAGCCAAGGGTAGCCCCCTCTGCCCAGAAGCAGGCCAGAGAGCATGCCTGGGGTCCTAAGGCAGGAGCCAAGGGCAGTCCCCTCCACCCAGAAGCAGGCAAAACAGCATGCCCAGGATTCTAAGGCAGGAGCCGACGGCAGCATCCCCTGCCCAGAAGCAGGACATAGAGCCTGCCAAAAACACCACTTCCACATGGGTAGCCCACCACAGCCACCACCAACCACCAAGCTTCACCTAAATGTGATGTTTATTATTGCTTCAATTTTAGCAGAATTCACGTTAATCTGATAGGAGTAGGACATAGAGCCTGCCAAAAACACCACTTCCACATGGGTAGCCCACCACAGCCACCACCAAGCTTCACCTAAATGTGATGTTTATTATTGCTTCAATTTTAGCAGAATTCACGTTAATCTGATAGGAGTATTTTTCAAACTGATGTCTTATCCTTTTTAATGCTTCAAACTATGTTCTGTTCAGACATGTTATATAACAAGTTAACCTGAGTTTATTTTGGTGCAAAAAAATTTGCAATCCATGCATAGTTTTTCATAATACGCATTTCCTGTAAACTTTTGAAGACCCCTCATGTATAGTTTTGCCGAAAAAATCAAATATGACTTTGACTAAGCCTCTGGATCCAGCTGCCAATTTGCAGGAAATAGAGGACAATGAAACATATTGAACTGCATCACGAGTAACCAATCAGCAAAATCCAGACTGTGGAAAATTCTATAGCCTAAAAAGCCTAGGCTCCTGAACAAATACATTGAAGAAAAAGAAAAAAAAATGGAGGGGGAACCTGTAGATTAAGAGATTTTAAAAAACTTTACTCTCCTTTTTTTTAATGGGCAAGACTGAACTATAGTATATAGGGATGCACACCCGGATGACACAACTATAAGGAGATTCAAGGAAGAAATTATTACACTAAAAGTTGGTATAGTGTGGTTATTTTGGGGAGGAGGAAAGAGGTTATGACCAAGACATGAAAGGGCTTCTGCAGAGGCTGGCAAAATTCTATTTCTTTACCTGTGTACAGATTAGAAGGGGATTTATTTTATAATAATTCATTAAGCCATACATTTGTTTGTATGTCTTTCTGTATCTGTTTTACTTACTAATAAAAACTTTTTACAATTAAAGTTACTGGCACAAGATACAAAATTCAAAATGAATAAAAGGGTATACATTGAAAAGTATGTCTCCTTCCCACCACAAGCCCTAGACGTCCCAGCTCCATTCTCTGGTGCCACTGGTGCCACCTTCTTTTGTAGCCTTTCCAGAGACTGAATGGATTATTTTAAAAGGATAAATACATACCACAGCATTTTAATACAAAGTCATTTTTAATGCAAAAGCCATGATTATTACATACCTCTTCAAAGAGACATAATGCTGCCTCATAGAGCGAGCACAAGCCATCAGATGTTCTGGTTGGTTCTCTCCACTGACTCCGATCAGCAGATGAACCCTTTTAATTAAAACATTGTGGGATACAATATGGGAAGAAGAGAGACATATGTATTAAAATCACTTAAATAGTCAACAAAAACAACATCTATTTGAAAAACTGTTTAAATGATTATGTGCACTGACACCAAATCCTAACATTAAGTTATGAAACCAACTTTTACACAGAAAATGTTATAAAAGACCTGGCTATTGAATCAAAGGGAAGTTAAACACCAACCTCATAAATTACCTTATTAAATAGTGATTTGTTCCAAAGTCACAGGGCTCCGAAAATAGTCAAGGAGGTGGAATTTTGCCAGTTACCCACTCTTTGGATGGCCAATATCCAATAAATGGGGTCCCAGGAAATACTCTACTCCTAGAACTGTTTTGCCCACCTTCCCCCAAAGATACAGGCAAGCAGAATATAACCAACCTTACTCTGAACAGAGCAGCAGAAAGTCTGTACTTCTCCTCTCAGCTTCAGCACAACCAAGGTCCCAGAAAGTCAGTTCATGTAGCTCCCCATCTACACTAGCAACAAAGCATCTTTTTCCTAGCATAGCTAAGGAATCACAGCACTGCTCTGGGACTCAAATGGGAGAGATTATCTCACTGAAAAATGATAAATTAGAATGTGAACTCGATATCCATCGCCCCTCAAATTTCCATATCCTTAAATCTTTAGACCACAAATGCCAAGTTCTTTCTATGATCTATCAATCCTATAATTGTGAAATTTTCATTGATGGCTTTATTTCAAAGGATATTGTATTGAAAAAATACTTATATTCTAGATGATCATTTGGCAGATGTACCATAGAAAAGTATATCCCCTACTGTAGAGGGAAGGTTCTATTCAATGCTAAGATTTCATGATTTTATCAATTCAAACTGATTCCTAAGTAATGAATGAAATGAATATTTTTGACCAAATATAAAATCCCAATGTGTCTTCAAACAAGATGCCTACAGTATTTAAATCTAGCTTTTATACTAATAAAGTTTAGAATCTTTTTTTTTTTTTTTTTTTTTTTTTTTTTTTTTTGTGTTTGGAACGGATCGCAACCCCCAGTGTCCCACCCGTACCCGACCGGGACCTGCAACGGGATCGCAAACCTCGGTGCTGCGCCCGCACCTCGCTCAGCCAGTGAGCGGGAACCGGTCTGTATGTGGGATCCGAACCCTCGGCGGGAGTGCTGCCGCCCCAAGTTTAGAATCTTTTAAGTTTCATGATACACTAAAGTTTTGCAGGTTTTTAAAAATTTGTTATATATATTCATCTGCCCTCTTTGTATTGCACCAAGAAAATAAAATAATGGTGAAATTTTTATCAATCTGTATCTATCAGGAAGATACACAATAAATAACACTTTTAAATAAAAATAGTAAATATTCAGCTACCCTCAAATCACTCAAATATGAACCATTTGGAGAGTTCTCCAAGTAGTTGAATATTATGTGGCAGAACTTTTGACATCTGACAAGTTCCCCTCTGCCTTCAAAAGCTCCCTCAAAAGTCCAGGTGAATAACTAGCCTTTCACACCACTCTCCGCATCCCAGCAAAGCTGCAGAAAAGTTCAATCTTCTGTCTCTTCACAGATAGCTCCTTTTTCATTTTCTCTAGGGTCATTATAAATTTAAAATGTAAAGCTTCCTGTTGTCATGGTCTCCATTATCCCCAACCCCATCACTAATTGCTATTCTTAATTATCCTCTTCCACTTACTTCACTAGTCTCCCACTTCTCAGATAGCTTTCAATAAACATTATACCAGAAGTGGGAAAGGCGGAGGGAGCAGGGGGTAAGGGAAGAATTGGTAAAGGGCCACAAAAAATGTTTACATTGTGTAATGTTGAATATACTAATTATCCTGATTTGAATATCACATACTGCACACAAGTATTGATATTTAACTCTGTACCCCACAGATACATACTATCAACTATGTTACAATTAAAAATAAATAAATAAATAAATAAACATCACAGATAATCAGTCTTCCAATCATAGCACATGGCTAATCATCTTTAGATCTTTGAATCTACTTGGCTATTTTATTGCTGGGTCATCAGAAGCTAACCTTCTAATGCCATGTCAGTTTTTCTTTTTAATTGTTTAGGGTGGTACTTCTCAAATTTTAATGTGGACATGAATTACCTGGCAATCTTGTTAAAATATGGATTCTGACTCACTAAGCTTAGATGCAGCCCGAGATTCTGCATTTCTAACAAGTCCTAGGTGATGCCAGTGCTGCTGTCTGAGGCTCACATTTTGAGTAGTAAGGTTTTAGGGTCCAGACTTGTAGGTCTGAAATCATCTCAGTAGCTGAATGTTCAAAAATAAGTAGTCCCTAGAAATACAACGTGCTGCTAAACTTCAGCACAACCTCTCCAAATGCCATAATTACCTGTGTAGCAATTCTAGGAAAAACACAATTGTAATCTGTGGCTCCATTATTTAAATACCACCTTTAGTGACCACCAAATCAAAAGTAGATTGAGGAGAAGACTGTTGTACCTTTCTAGGAGCTGGCCTAGGGCCATCATGGTCCCTCTTTTATGTCTTTTACAATATGGAGGAAAATGTTGAAAACAGCATAAAGTTTTCAGTGACAGACCTGGGTTTAAATCTAGACTCCATCACCTAATGGCTGTGTGACTGAAGGGTAAATTTCCCCATATTTAGGCAGAAAATTATTATACTTAGGACTATTGGGAGGAGTAACTGAAATTATGTATAAAATATGCCTAGCAGAGTTCCTAATACATAGTAAGATCTCACAACTGGTAGCAATAATCATCATTTTGCATTATTTACATTGAGAAAGAAGAGAAAATAAAGGGAGCTTTTAATAAATTCTTGCTAAGTTTAAAAATATCAAACCAATAACACATCCTGCAAATGCTGTCTGTAATAACTATAACTGATTTCTTTTTTTTTCCCAAAAAAGTCAACTGTTGAGGATGACACTATCCTAGCTTCAGTCAGTTAGGATTAAGGACAACTAAAACACATATGGATTGAATTGTGTTCCTCCCCATGTTTCGTGTATTAGAAGCTTGATTCCCCACTGTGAGTTTTAAGAGGGTGGGAATCCTATTTTGGTAATTGAAAGGTGGGGGCCTCAAAGATGTGATTGGATATAAGGAGTATACCTTTGTGAATGGATTGATCTGCTTGGAATAATGCGACTGGTTCTGGTGGCTTTAAGAGGAGAGTGACTGAGGAGGTTACTCTCTCTGCTTCCACCATCTCACAGTGTGATACCCTGTGTTGTCGAAGCCACCACCAAGGAAGATCCTCACCAGATGTGTTCCCTGGACTTTGGACTTCCTAGCCTCCGAAACTGTAAGCAATAAATTTCATTTTCTTTACAAATCACCCAGTTCCAGGTATTTTATTATAAGCAACAGAAACAGACTAATACAAAAACCCATTCTACACAGAATTCTTAGTGCATTGTGTAAACATACTGCGTAATAAAAAAAGAGCTAAAGCTTGGCATTTCTAAAGAAATTAAATTTTGGAAAGTATAGCCCATTAAATGTATAATTTCATACACTCTTAATACATGATAGGAAGTTCAATGGTTCAAAAATAAAGTGGAAATTAAAATAACATACATTTGTAAATTCATTTGATTACTTCCTCTTAAATATCTACCATCCAAAATAATGTGATACCTTCCCCGCCCCCCGCCAAGCTTGTCTAAGATATTCAGACAAGGACATAAGGCTGGATAGAGTATATTTCCTTATGTTCTGGCTATCTAGTTTTACTCAAAATTGCTTCAATGACTCTGCAATGCCTATGAGATCAAGATCCCAAACCAAAGCATGGGATACAGGGCTTGCAGCCTCATCTCATCCCAGTCCACCCCATAAATCACCCCATAAATCCAGGGGCTTGTTCTCCCACATACCTAGGTCACTTTGTGAATTTTGATCGTCTTATCTGAAAACTTCTCCAGGCAAACTCCTCCTACTTTTCAACTAAATTGGGGGTCCTTTGTCCATAAGGCATTTTCTGCCTCTTCTTTAGCCCTCTTCTTGTGTCCCATTCCTCCCAGTGCAAATCTCTTCTACAAACCATTATCATTAATTTGAAATATCTGTGCATACTTCTTTCATTAAAATATGAGCTGCCTAAAGGTATGGATGCTACAATCCTTATTCATCTTTTTAACCCAGTACCTAACAATAATCTGGCACACAGTACTTAGTAGACACCTAGTGGCATCAAAGACCAAAGGGGTTTATATTGTTACTTATTTTTTAGAATTTGAACATGTACACTGATATTTCCCTACTCATTTAAATATAAGTTAACAAGTATGTTCTGTGCTCCCATTCAAACACAATTAATTACATGTGTGTGGGTAATGGAGCCTAAGATATTTTTGTTAGGCCTTGAGCCAGGTGCTCAATCAATGGCTATGTGTTTCTCCTTCTAACTTCCAGCTTGAGGATAAGTTCTATCCCGGGTAAGACAGGGAGGATCAGGTCGGCTGGGGTCTAGTGTACCAGGAGAAGGATATACATATTTCCTGAGTTCTCAGACAACACAGTAACGTGTAAGAAACAAGAGCATCAAGAGACCAAAAGCATCAGACTATCACTTACTGTGCAAGGAGGAACAACAAAAAAAAATTCAATTAAACCACTACTCCTTTCCCCTAAAACTAATCTGAGATTTAATTAAAATTCAGTCTAACGTCTGCCTGAGGTGACTCTGAGACAGCCAAACTAAAAGTCAAACACAGAAGATTCTTCCCCAGAGTAGATCCAGAATTCTGAAGAAAGCAATGTAGTTTTCTTGGGCACCCTTGTCCCAATAAGGAGCTATGAGAGAAGGAGGGAGGTGCCTCCTGACTAGGTGTACTTGGTATTTTGTCTGGGAATGAGAGGCCAAGTGGAGAGAAAACCAGAAATTCAGCAATAAAATAAATGTATTATATTTTATATCTACTTTAAGGTAGGCCTTCATGGAAAGAAACTGATTTAACATAAACAGGTAAAAACTGCATATAGTAGTCAGAAAATACATGGACTTTGCAGACAGACTCAGGATTTTAAGAATTACTTAATGCAGCATCTGGTCTATAAAGGGCTTAAATGAAGAGTCCATGTTATATTTTCTGCTCTTTTGCAATTGATGTGTAAATTCAGACTAATTGCCACAGTTGCTTCATCTTTAAGATAAGGGTAAATAATGCCTACCTCACAGATTAACATGATAATAGAATGAGATAATACAAGTAAAGACCTGTTGGGTAGCAGGCATTCAACAACTTCCTCCCTTACTCCTGGTGTTGGGGAGCAGTAAACAAAAGAAGCCAAAAAATGAATGGGATGAGATATTATAGGTTAATTAAATGAAAAATAAAACACACTGTATATGAAGATAAATATATTTATTGTAGAGATTTCTTAAGCTTGTAGGGCCAATTTAAACTATCAGTCAATTAGTAAATATGCATACAAGCCTATTTCAAACATGCTAAAAGACAATGAAGTTAAACAGATACTGAAGAAAGAAGTCTAGTTTCCTGGGACACCCTCTTCCCACTAAGGAGCAATATTGTATGATAAGTCCTTAGAGGGTAAGGTGGAGAGGAAACCTCTGACTCAACATATCTAGCATTTTGTTCAGGAAGGAAGTACACTATAAGCAAGAAAATAATCATATACCTAAACTGTGCAATAATTAATATATTTTCTTTGTAACAAAAGCAATACAAAAGAAATAGTCTGTATAAGGAGGAATTAAGTGACTTGTCATAGAAATTAACATGTGACCATGAATAGATAAATTAGTTTAGATCATTAAATGACATTACAAATTTGAAAGCAGTGTAAAGAAAGAATGTTTTAAGAATCTGAAAACAGAAGTTGGCCAAGTTAGCTCACTCGGAAAGCATTAAGAATCTGAAAACAGAAGTTGGCCAAGTTAGCTCACTTGATTAGAGTGCAGCCTTACCACTAAGGGCATGGGTTTGGATCCCCATAACTGGCCAGCCCCCTCCCCAAAAAAAAGGCCTTAGAGATACAGTGATCACAGAAAAAGAATCAGAAAACAATATTAGAAAAATATGCAAGTAAGAGGATTTAAATATTGAATAAGAAAACACAAAGGGGACACATTGCTTCCCACAGCTGCCCCCTGAAGTCTTCCCTACTTAAATCATTGCATCCCTGGGCACTAGGTTTTCACTTCAGGTGAAGATCACAGGGACCCATGTCAACATTCCATATCCCAAACTGCATGGTTTTTTTTTGTCTTATTTTTATTTAACATTAAGAAATTCAAAAAGAAACAACAATCACAATAATATGTCAAACTTTCAGAATGAGAGAACAGAACTGTGGTTACTAAAAGTGGGGGGAAGGGATTGAGAAATTCGTTAATGGATACAAAGAATGATTACATATTGTCATGATGAATAGCTTGACTATCCTGATTTGACCATCACATATTGTACACAAGTAACGATAGTCAACTTTGTAACCCACAAATATGTATAATCAATTATGTTTCAATTTTTAAAAAGTTTTTATGAATTAACCATGTGATCCAGCAATTTCATTTCTGGATACATACTCAAAAGAACCGAAAGCAGGGTCTTGAAGAGATATTTGCACTCATGTTGACAGCAGCATCATTCACAATAGCCAAGAGATGGAAGCAACTCAAGTGTCCATTGTTAGATGAATGGATAAGCAAAATGTGGTTCACGCACACAATGGAATATTAGCCATGAAAAGGAAGGAAATTCTGACACATGCTACAGTGTGCATGACCCTTGAAGACACTGTGCTCAAAGAAGTAAGCCAGTCACAAAAGGTCAAGTACTGTATGAATCCACTCATAGGAGGCCCCTAGAGTAGTTAAATACATAGAGAGAGAAAGTAGAATGGTGGCTGCCAGGGGCTGGGGGAGGAGGATGGGGAGTTAGTGTTTAATGGGGACAGAGTTTCAGTTTGGGAAGATGAGAATGTTCTGGAGATAGATGGTGGTGATTGTTGGGAAAATAGAATGGGCCCTCCGCTCGGGTCCCGTTGGGTGTGGTTTAGCACATCCACTGTAAGCAAATTGCGTGTGCGTGCGTGTGCGTGCGTGTGTGTGTGTGTGTGTGTGGAGTTAGTGTGCATGCATGCCAATGTATCTTTTTAGTTTTGTTGCTATTCTTGTGTTCTTCCTGAGAGACAGAGAGGGAGAGAGGAGTTTTAGTGAAGCAGGCGGGCAGGCATCTGCCTCAGGCATCTACCTGGCACAGCCATGCCTTCCAACCGGCTTCTAATGACCTTTTGGCCAGTTACCTAGCTCATAGACCTGCATGAAGGGGTCTGGTGACCCAGCCTGGTGTGTGAAGGGTTTGTGACGCAGTCTGGACAATGGGCTTGAAGGGTCTGTGGGCTCCAGACCCAGCCTTAGCTCAACAGTCAGCCCAGTCGGTGTAGGATTACCAGCAGGTAAAAGATCCCGACAACTGGTGTGGTCGCCTAGCATTACAATTGGTGTCACAAACAGGATTAAGAGCACCACCATTGACACTGTGAGCAGGATTCCAGACAGTAGCCTTAGCAGACCGCCACAGTGATGGTTGCACAACAGTGTGAATGTGCTTAATGCCCCTGAACTGTGTACTTAAAATTAGTTAACATGGTAAGTTTTATGTTATGTATATTTTACCATAATTAAAAAGCATATAGAAAAAAAACCAGAAATTCAAATTATCATAGATCTTATGACCTAAAATCTCCAAGTACTTATTTACAACAAAATTGTAAAAAATGACCCAATATTTATCATTCAGTTCACAAACGCAAAGCATAAACCAACTAAAAATTTAAATGCCTCTAGTTTGAAGATAAATTCAACATAACTGTTTTTTTATAAAACATTTCTATCAATCCAAAAGCTTTTTTACTTGCTTGGGGGGGAAAAAGACTTGAAATATACATACATAATTTACAAGTGGCATTTTTAGTTATTTAAACTAAATACATTTGTTAGTTGATATCTGATAACAAAGGACACCAAAAAGACTGATCAATGTAACCCAACTGAAACTAAGGCAGCTTATAAGTTTTTGAGACTTAATATTCTAAATTTTTACTTTAACATTCCAATTTTTATTCTAGGTTTTCACAAAGGTATTACATTTGAGTCTTAAAAAAAAAATTTTTTTTTAAATTGATCATAGTACACTATATTTTGTTTGTTCTTTGTTTTGCCTTTTGGGGTTTTTTGTTTGTTTTTTGACAGCTGGCCAGTACGAGGATTATTATTGTTTATTCTTTAATATGGTATCCAAGGTTATGATAGTCAAGCAATTAATTTCCTTTACCAACTCTTTTTTTTTTTTTCCTTTTTGTCTTTTTTCGTGACCGGTAATGGGACCCAACCCTCAGTGTCGCGCCCGTACCGTGACCGGCAACGGGATCGCAACCCTCAGTGTCGCGCCCGCACCACGCTCAACCAGTGAGCGGACTGGTCTCTATATGGGATCCAAACCCTCGGCGGGAGTGCCACCGCACTCCCAAGCGCCGCACTCTACCGAGTGCGCCACCAGGCCAGCCCTTTACCAACTCTTTTTACAGATCTTTGCTTAACTCATTACTTCTCTTTATTCAGGTCTCTGCTCAAATGTCACAACTCAGAGAGATCCTCTCCTGATCATATCAATTAAAATCGCACGCTTTTCACCTCCCAACCTCTGCCCTGAGTCTATCACTCTCTATTCCCTCCCTCTCCGTTCCTGTTCTTCTTAGAACTTCTCACTACCTGAAATTATATATTTATTATCTGAGTCCCCTAGTAGGCTGTTAGCTCCATGGAAGCAGACACTGTATCCCCAGGGCCTAAAATAATACTTGGCATATAGTAAATGCTTGATAAAAATTGGGAAGCATGGAAATTAGAGATTTTTACAAAAGACCCCCACACTCATGAGTTTACTAAAACACAAAGTTAGATAAATTTCCTAAGTTCACCCAAGAGGCCATAAAACTAAAACTACAAACCTGACTCTTGATCCTATGTCCTTAACACTGTACTATTCAGACTGTCCCTGTACAAAAGTTTCTTGAATCAAAATATATAAAATATTTAATTAACCTAACAATCACCAGAAGAACTCTCAAATCATTGACTATTTCGGTGGGAGTGCCACCGCACTCCCAAGCGCCGCACTCTACCGAGTGCGCCACCAGGCCAGCCCTTTACCAACTCTTTTTACAGATCTTTGCTTAACTCATTACTTCTCTTTATTCAGGTCTCTGCTCAAATGTCACAACTCAGAGAGATCCTCTCCTGATCATATCAATTAAAATCGCACGCTTTTCACCTCCCAACCTCTGCCCTGAGTCTATCACTCTCTATTCCCTCCCTCTCCGTTCCTGTTCTTCTTAGAACTTCTCACTACCTGAAATTATATATTTATTATCTGAGTCCCCTAGTAGGCTGTTAGCTCCATGGAAGCAGACACTGTATCCCCAGGGCCTAAAATAATACTTGGCATATAGTAAATGCTTGATAAAAATTGGGAAGCATGGAAATTAGAGATTTTTACAAAAGACCCCCACACTCATGAGTTTACTAAAACACAAAGTTAGATAAATTTCCTAAGTTCACCCAAGAGGCCATAAAACTAAAACTACAAACCTGACTCTTGATCCTATGTCCTTAACACTGTACTATTCAGACTGTCCCTGTACAAAAGTTTCTTGAATCAAAATATATAAAATATTTAATTAACCTAACAATCACCAGAAGAACTCTCAAATCATTGACTATTACTACCAATTCATTAAAAGCTGGGTTGATATTTCCAAAAATTTTTAATTACAAATTTTAAAGTTGAGATTTATAGTACATACCAAGGAACGCCTCATCTGCATTAATATAGTCATAAAGCAGTCAAAGCTGATCATTCCTTCCTGGCTTGATAGTAGTTTGCTTTTCTCCATGGTATTTACAACAGCTGAAGCCCCCAAAGCCATTTCTATCCATTCAAGGAGATACCGCAAAGAGCCTCGCTGAGCTGCTAAACCAAGCAGCAACTCAGAAGCTAATCTACGACCTAAAGTGTCTGCTCCAGAATTAGGAATAGTTACTCCTTTAAGAAACGTTGTTACTTGTGATAAACAGTCTAAACCCATAGGAGGAATCTTGCTTTCATTTGCTAAAGATAATGGTGGCAAAGAGCTCACGACTTCAATTGCAGTATGAATAACATCGTTGCAAAGACTGAGACCAGGTCCTGACACAGGCATCATCCAACTTTGTCTTAGAAGTGCAAATAATAAACTTAGACCAGTTCGAACACCCATTTCTATAAGTGCATCAGTGCTTGACCGGGGACGTTCACTAACAGAATGGACATCTGCTGAACCAGAATTGCTCTCTGGAGAATGCTGCTGCTGTTTCACTTTGCCTTTGTCGTGGTATTTATTTGAAAGTGCATAAAAGACACGTTGGAGTACAAGCAGTCGTTTTCGAAGTGCCCCAGCAAATGGGGAATCTGAACATACCATCTTTGCTAGTGCTAACTGGCTGCTAAGAAGGGCATCCAAATAGTGGTCCTGCTCATCACTTGAAAGAGACTCACGTTCAAAGTCTGGCAATTGTGGTCCTTTAAGGCATAAAACTTGTTGAGGCAAAGGTACTACTTCCTTATTGCTGACCAGTTTAGAATAAAGAACAGCAACTCCCTCTCTTGTAGCAATAGATTCACTGTCCTCTGTAATCCAAGAGCTATTCAGGTGTTCAAGCCATTTCAGTTTCACTGGTGGAACCATAGTTGCCATGTTGATTTATTCTTCAGCCATTAGTTCTGTAATGTGAGAAGAGAAAACAGTAAAAAACTTAAATGGATGACTCATAAAATGTTTCTAAACTTCCATCTTACGTTACAATAAATTATTTCAAACTGGTGAAATGCAAATGAAGTCTGGAGTTTAGTTCATGGTACTATATACCATGTTAGTATTTTAGCTTTGATAAATGTACTGTGGTTATATAATACATTAACATTAGGGGGAAATGGGGGGAGGGTATATGGGAACTCTGTACCATCTTTACAACTTTTCTGCAAATCTAAAATTCCAAAATAAAAAGTTTATTTTAAAAAATAGTGATTTCTGGGGCCGGCCCGGTGGCGCACTGCTACAGTGCGCCGCTTGGGAAGCACAGCGGCGCTCCCGCCGAGGGTTCGGATCCCACATACAGACTGGTTCCCGATCACTGGGTGGGCGGGGGGCGGCCGCCACC